>NC_090933.1:557084883-557384883 GCF_040938575.1 Ambystoma mexicanum | reverse complement strand
ATCATCTTTTTTTCTGTTTCCCCATCTTCCCTTTTCCCATGGTTTATGGCCCTGTCCTTGTGCTCCATGGAAAGGATCGCCGCGTAAGTTCATCGTTTCATACTTTGCACACTTCAATCAGACGCACACAGACTTGGTCCTATTTCCTAAGCGCGATGTGCATTTTAACTTCTCAATACCCATCCCGGTTTTTCCAGCATCATGTGGCAGGTTGGAAGTCCTAGTTTTAGGCGCCAAGTGGAATGCTTTGCATGTTTAGGGCCGTGCATGTTCAGGGCGATTATTTTCTTGCATTGCTGAAATGGGCTTGAGGAGCATTTTGAGGCGCTTCTGCGAGTTACTCATTGTCCAAGGGAGAATGAGTGGGACTTGGCCAAGGTGGGGGAACAGTATCATTGGCGAGAGATGGGATGAGGATCCACAGTTGCTAACACTCATTGAAATGTGTAGCTCATTACGATGGCCGCCTGTACCCTTGAATCCATGGTAATGCTGCACGCATCATTTATCACCCGCCCATCTATTCCAACTAACCACTGCATAGCGCTCAAATGCCTTATAATTAAAAATGGCAGCAGTGGCAAAACAGTGCCAACCAGATAGCGTGGATCCCCTCGTGGTACTACGAGTCAAAGTGTAGTTAGTTCTGTTAAACATTGAAAGTCTGTGGGTGTTTGGGGCAGTGCCTGCACCATGGTGATGGTCAACGAGCCAGGGGGAGCCAATAGTGTTTTAGGAGAACCTGTGTGAAGGACACCTTGGAAGAAACAAAGTTGGACGGATATGGCCCACTCCATTAGTGTAGGTAATCACGTAATGGATTAATGTATTAAGTAGGAAATTGAAAGAAATTAGAGAATAGATGTGAGGTGCAGAGGAGAGATAAGCAACCTTGACACCTAGGTTTGCGTAAAGTAATAAGAAACAAAAAAAGTTCCCAATTAAGGAACTCACGTTCCCTGCACACTTTCCAATATCTGGATGACCAGACCAACAATTAATTTGTATTTTAAACAGTATTTCCAATAATATCTTTATAAAGAAATCTTTAGCGTAAAAAATGAGCAGTGGCACATAACAACAAGCAACTTTATCCTGTTCTCCACGAGATCATCACCAGTTGGCTTAACTGGTGACTTTCTCTAGGCGGCTTACATATTTTTCCATGTTCCTCTGATCAGTTTTAAGTTTTTAAACTCTATTACAGGCTGCCTTTATTCAGGCGCTGCTCGCACTGTCAAGCTGATCCAAGCTACTATCAATATGTTGCTTACTTGTATTTGGTTCATGTGCCTTAACACTTCACCTCTCCCTGCAGGGACATTCAGTTGCCCGGCCTGTGTTTGTTTACACATGACATCAGTCACGCGTTTGCGTGATGACGTCATGTGTTTAACATCCCGGACCCCTTGTTTTGCTGCCTCGCTCCTTTTTACACTCGCCACTTTCCCAATGGTAGTCACAATATTTCCACTATTGTGATACCCTGTCTTTTATTTTTTTTATCTGTAGCACATCTTCCGATAATTATCTAATTTGAAGACGTAGCGTCACACGCATCAGCGTGATGACGTCACGCCTTTTAATGCAATATTAACACACACAGCATTGAAAATGGCGTCGGCGTTCCTTTGGGCTCCGGTCTCCAGTTGGCAGTGCTGTGGTTACATAGGTAAGAGCTCCTCACCTCAAATAACACTCCCTATGCAGAATCTTGTTCCTACGTCGCCCTTTACCACCTTAAATTCGGCTAGACCTTGATACTATTCTACTTCTCTATTGCTATTCCTTTTAGTGACAGTGGACACCTGCTGAACAAATTTCCCAGTCACTGGCTACAATTTAAGTATTTCCAAGCCACCTTCTTGGTTCCTGATTACCGTGGGTTTCACACCATGGCTAAAGATGATATTCCACTACCCAGATAGATCGCTATCAATTGTAAGTGTATTTTTAAGTTGATTATTGCTCGAGCCTTTCCTGATTACTGCACTCATTTACTAGTCTCTGATACCCACTCCTTTTCTACAGATATGAGTGCGTTGACATTACTAATCTAGTACTGTTTGGTCGATTACTTGGGATCCCTTTCCTGGATCCACCATCTCTTCGCTTGAAGATATTCTTATATATTCACAAGGTTAGAATTTCCTTTTCTGTTTTTCAGTCCACTTTTGTTATAACCACCACATGACCTTACAATAATTCTTAAAACACAGACCAGTCTATTAAGTAAGCTCATGATGCTGACTTACTTTGTTTTGCAAATTGTAACATTAAGGGAACTGTTGAGTTTGAAAATGTTACCCCTTGGGTGTCAATTCACCACGAAATTAGGATATTTAGCGCCAATGATGCTCATTCAATTAGCCTATATACTATTTTGAAGTTGGTTGTACAAGCTGTTTTTGTAAAAGTGTTGTCAATGGAAAACATTATTCTAATGTAATTTTTGTACATATCTTTCCTTAGAACTGTTTGATTTGCCCCTGATGAAGAGTGTTGTACCACTCGAAACGCGTTGGGCCTTCCACAATTTCAAAATCAAGAATAAACATGAATTTCGGTTCTTGTGACCTACTTTGACTGAATGTTGATTTCTTCAATAATTGACTTCCCTAAGCTTTTTTTACGCTAAAGGTTTCTTTATAAAGATATTATTAGAAATACTGTTTAAAATACAAATTAATTGTTGGTCTGGTCATCCAGATATTGGAAAGTGTGCAGGGGACGTGGGTTCCTTAATTGGGAACTTTTTTTGTTTCTGAAGGACACCTTGCCCAATACCATCTCTTTCCCTGACATCCTCCACTCTCCATAAGCACATTTAATCAACCTCATTTTAGCACTGACCACACTGCCATCTTAAAATAGAAGAACGCCTGTCTATATCACATTATATTTTGAAAATACATTTAATTTTATTTGTAGCTAGCCATGACATTGTATACACTGAAATAAATGGCTATCCTAGTTCTACTGGCATCATCTCATCCCATCATTTAAATTGGCCCCATTGTATCACTCTTGTATTTCCTCAAAAGAATGTTTCATCTACATAGGAGTGCATAGAATTGCGCGACTTACATGAAATGATTTGGAATGCATGGAACGTTTCAAGAGCATGTAACCCATCACCACGCCTACTCTCTTCTTTACACCACCATTCAACTAGAACACAGAGATACTATGACACCATTCGTTATAACTGTTCTCATACCAACATCTGCCTCATACTCCCCATCACTCTAACTAAACACTGCTGGATACACACCCTCAGCCAGGCGTTCTCCTCAGGCCTAACGCAGCCCAATCATTCTGGATAAATCCTGCTAGAACGAACACATACTCTTGATATCTCAACCACCACACCTACCGCTAAGAAGCAGCTATGACACGATTACCACATCAGCTGCACACATATCAGGTGCTCACACGCACCTTTGACTCCCTCTACTCTCTCTACTGACCTGAACTTCGGTTCCCAAGGGCGTTCAACCTACCAGTGCCTTCAGACCATACCAATGGTATATAAGGCGCTATATAATTGCAAAGTAACATAACATAACATAACATTGCATTTAGTGCCTTAGCATTTAATCCTCTGGGGGTGGGGGACTTTGATGAGGAAACCACCAAGCCCCAGTTGTACTCTTGTTTGACACTTACGCAGCATGGGTCATCCTCAAGCCGTGTAAGTGCCATGGGTGATGCAAGTAGTTTAAAATCTCAGCAAGAATATACAGCAAATGATATCAATATTCACGCTAAGTTATGGAACTAGACAATTTTATAATCAAATTGTGATACATGTTTTGTAGAAATCTGATCAAAAGGAAACCTATGAAAAATATGTTTAACCATTATAATAAAGTGGACCACAATGGGCAGCAATGTTAATCAATGAGCAATCTAAAAATTAGACGAACTACCTCTTTTTAATAAGATTGAAAAGTGTCTCTAATGCAGGAAAACGGACAAAGGCAACCTCTCCACAGGCCTTTTCTGCATCTCGGCTATGAAGCAAGACTTCGGGTGGAAGCCACTGAGTGTGTTTCGACACTCCATGTAGTAAATTCTCCCATGTCTCGTCCATTGTAATAATTTCCATTCAGGCACAGAGCCAGGAATCACCTATGATTCTGCCTGCTCTTTCGAATTTGCCAAGAGCAGACAGAATCAATTCATGCAATGGTTTGCATGGCCATGTTCAGTTGCATTATTTAGATGGAGTAGATCAAGAGATGGAGGCCAAGGGAACACCACACTTTCCATGCACTGGTCCACTCCATTGGGATAACCAAGAGAATCTGGCAGGGTGGAATAGTAAGCAGAAGCGTCCTGGAGCTTTCGGACAGATACTCCAAACGTATGACAGGGAGGCCATACGTTTCAGTCTGACTGTCCAGACTGGGACCTGGACAAAAATGTATTGAAACAGGTCACAGCTGCAGTTGGATTCAAGGCCCCTTTTCACCCACGTAACGAAGATAATCTTCTTGATTAGTCTCTGCAACGGAGCACAATGACGTGGCAGGTCTCAAAGGATGTACCCAACTAGGGCTCCACATGGACTGATTCTTGAGTCCATGTGGTAAAAAAAAGATAAAAACGATTCTGTTAAAAAAGTTGATAAAACATTTCCAACTCCCATCCAGGAGGTCAGGTAGGGCTCTCTAGTATCAGATTGGTACAAGCAGTGTTCTTTGTCTTCCAGAAAGAATACATATAAGGTTATTGAGATTCCAATAAAGAGAAAGAAGTGGGACCTCATAACTATTGTTTCTGGATTAGTACTCCCAAGGCATTTGATCATGTCCTCAAATTTCTCCCTGCCTTTTAGGAAAAAAGTACAAATATGGCATTGCAAAGGGATCTGGAATTTACGAGCGCCATGTGTATAATAGGACCGCATGGAGACAGACACACTTGCAGGTAAATTGCGGCTCACCTATCCTGGAAAATTGTAACCAAACTCTGACTCGTCCAAGGCACTAATTGTGCCCACTCAGGTCACTTTGTTTTGTGAAAGCTCAGTGGCTTGTGCCGGTGCTCTGCGTGCGATTTTATAGGCTTAGTACTTTCTGGGTAACCAAAAGCACCTATCATTTGGAGAAGTGTCTCAAGGCTATTTGTCTGCTCCTGCAGTGCACTTCCAGGCACTGGCCAACATCTTGGGTCTTTTAGAAACCTTATGGCTAGTCCTGGATCCCTCTGTACCCGGAAAGTCCCACAGCCATGTGAGTTATGTCTTGAAGAAAGAATTCACAGCAAGGCAGCCATGTCGCCCAGCCAGGACCTGCCCCACTGATCTCAGGGATAAGCAGGGGACTCGGCTTCTCTAAATCTTGTGACCATTCAAAAGGCAAAGCAGGAAGAAAGTGCATTTCACGGTTAGCAGGCTCCAGGCAAAGCTTATTTCAATGCAGGAAAGCAGCCTTTCAGGGTTAGCTGATACACTCTTCCTCGCTGTGCAGAACCCAGCAATGTTATCACAGAGTTATCCACAAACAGAACTTTTAAAGCCACCCTATGGCAATAAGGCCAGGAACCAATCAAATCCGAGAAATCGCTGTTTTACCACATTATGACCTTACTTTCTATACCTAGTGGCCATAATAAGCCCCACCCATTATCCAACGTGGATGGGGAGCTCAATTGCTGGAAAGAACTGCTACCCGGGAACATCATTAATGGGAAGCATACATGATTTACCTGTCCACTGGGAGATAACCTATGATAGATCCAGTGCCCTCTAGTTGCCCTGTCCTGCCCAATAATAAAGGCCTTCCTGCACCACCTTGCACCCTACTTTTGATGTCCCATTGTGACCATCGAAGGGCTACCACTGAGGAACATCACTGGTATGAAAGGCCCATGATGCAAGCTGGTTTGACCTAATTACAGTAAGCAAATGGCAGGTGGAACCTGTTAGGCAGCCGCCCCAAACCTTGACAAAATAAAGTGCGAATTATTTTGACTCTAGATTCCTTTTCATCAAAATGAATTTCACAAACCTTCTGAAATCGGAATGTGTAACGTACTCCAGCCAGCATTTACTAAAGGCTGGTTACTTCAATTTTCTGAAGTTTAGGACTTTACTTTATTATCCAAGAGGCCTATTCTGTGATGTGGCCGTCAATACAAGGCAAAAAAAAGTACTGGCCCAGCAGAAAAGGTTATTCCCCCAGGCCACATTAACCCACACTATTTAACACTGAGCCTGAGAGTCCCAGGGGTAAGTAGCAGCCTGTATTTAGCAGCCTGTATAAGCACTTTAAAAAAAAGAACATTATACCCCCCATCACTACTAGGTAATGTGACTGAAGCGCGGATTTCCATTTTAGTGAAAGCTAGGGACCTAGGGACAGCAGTGTCAAGGTCTCAGAACCTGAGTGCACAGGAAACAAAAAAAAAAGCAAATCAAAAAGGTAGGAAAACACACAGCGACAAGAAGAATCTCTCATGATGCCAAAACATAAAGCGTGGGCAGGGAATGCTCGCTTGACGCAGAGGCAACCATACCACAGGTCTTTATACGCTTGCAGGATGTCTGATGTGGCCATCCCACAGAGAAAGTCCTTCCCTCATTCCTTTCCATAGGATAATTAGGTATATTAGCTTGTTCTCAATCTTTATGTCTGAAAATATTGAAACGGGTGCCAACGATATGACTGAGCAGCATTTTCTATGAGAAAGAAAACATTTCAGACATGAAGCTTTATTGTGGGGTGCATGTGTGTTTTTATGTTTACCATAACCGTAGACACAATAAATGCTGAATAATGTGGCTTGCATTCTGACGAAGGCCTCCAGGTTTAAACATAAGTCACCAGCATTGGGTACACTGTGCTGTCTCACCAAGTCTTCAAGAACATAGTAGAAGGTGATCTGTAGGGTCCACAGAACATTTGATCATCACGTCTCCACCAGCGACAATTGCTTCATAGGCTACTGAGAACCCTGAGATCAAATTCAATTCAACAAATTGTCTAATGGCAAAGCAAAGTGGGAGGCAGAGCCATCAACGATCACCCCCTAGTCCTTGGAATGCTCTTCCTCTTAACATCACTGAACTCTCTGGCAACCCGAGATTTGTAAGGCCTCAAATACATGCTTTTCAAAATCTAGATTCTAATCTCTGCTCTGGGCGGTTTCATGAGCAAGCACCAGGAGGCAAGTCGCCACTGTGCACTCTGTACATTTTCTCAAACAAGCAAGCCAATCACTCCGGAACTCAGGCTGTCTCCATAGACAAGTGGGACATTTGAAAAATGTGTGTCTCTTTTAAATGTAAACATCTGATCTTGTGTTCCCAGATTAATCCGTTAGCAGCCATAAATGTCATTGCAAATATGAAAAATAAAATGTTGGCAAAGAAATAATCGCCGCTGTCATTAATACCAGGGAGCTCAGTAGGCAGAGTGTTATTATAATCAGTCTCCTGCCAGCTCATTTTAAAACGGTGCGCCATTTACACAGTCTACGCCAGGACCAGGCACTTCAGGCTGTCCAAATATGCTGACATCATCATTCTTGACTTTGCAAGCAGCCAGCCGACTGCAGTAGAAGCATGTATAACATATCATCAGTGTCTCTATTTTGACTGAGAGTTGGCTTGTTCTGCTGCACTGATTGGCTGAGCCATACCCTTCATGAGCACCCTTGCTCTCACAATGGAGATAGCTGATTGCTGTAGGCAGGCCATCAACTGAACCTAAAAGAAGGATGATTCATGACATCTATGAAATAGTGTTATACCCATAGATCTTTCTTTTCCATGTAGCTTCATGTCTTCAGCTATAGCAATACCCACAGCTGAATGTCCAGAATGGCAGGTCATGATGTCTTAGGTTTTTTGCAAGTGATTAATTCCTGCTTGAAAGCAGATTGTCACACTACACCAGCACCTTGTTTTCATTATTCCTTGAGTGGTATGCTAGCATCAACATGTGCAGTGGGACTTATTTCAAAGCTCAATGCTGCTTGATATTGGAGCTTGCATTACTTTCATTTGTGACAATAAGGAAATCGTTTAATTTGCATTAATGCCTTTTGGATAGGAGGCAGTCTTGAATGCAGGAAGGATTCTAATTTGGAGCTCTGCATTTTCATTGGCAGCATTTCCTTTGCATTTGCAGGAAGACCTTTTTCCTTTACTGGCTTGTCTGTATTCTGATTCACTGACTGAATGATTTGGAGCCATCTCTTTCTCGACCACTGACTCATTTGCAGTAGTCCAGTACTAGTGCTTAGATACTTCCCACGCAATGATTCTCTTGGAATTTGGCTTACTCGGTTATTTTCCACTCTCTGGCAAGATCACATCGTTTGCCAGCAGTGACATGGCTGCCAATGATCACGCTGAATATCGGTCTCTAGTCCCATGAGTCCTCTAGTCTTCAGGCTCTGCGACACACCCATCTAACTTTCTACTTACACTCTCAAATGAGTGCGTATTAGCACATCTAAGTGTGCATAGCTCTATTTCCCATTATTACACCAGACACAATTGGCCTATGGGCCTATCCAATAAACCTTCCCATAGATGCAATGTGCATCTCTTTATGCCCATGATGATTTTCATCCCAGTCGTGGCAACATCTAAGAGAAACCCTTACGACACACAAATCATGACACTTCACAAGTACAAATCCCAGCAGACCAGCTCCGCCCTTCATCCTCCTGAGGTTGATGCATTGAGCACCATTTAATTGGAAATATTGAAACCTTTAGTTGCTAGTCTTGGAAGCCATAGGATGTTGGTATGAAGCTCTATGTTAAATACATATATATTATCAACAAAAGTGCCCTTATTATTAATAAAAGCCGATGGGCCACATTACACGGATGGCGGTAAGGGATTACCGGCACTGGTAAGGGCACTGGTGCCGGTAATCCCTTACCGCCCTACTACGAGGTCCCTTTGCTGGTCCCTACCTTAACGGCTGGTTTTACCAGCCGTTAAGGATGGGACCCGCAAAGGGACCTTGAAGGCAATTACGGTGCCGCAATTTGCAGTACCGTAATTGCCGCCTTCCCCATTCCCATTGAGCCCTATGGGGGCTCAAATGGGAATGGGGAAGGGCCAATGGTGAATGGGGAATTACCGCCCCGCCAACCTTGGAATGGGGCGGTAATTCCGCCATTCACCATGGCCGCATCGGTAAATTACCGGCGGCAACCATGGCGCTAAAAGCCCCATGGTTACCGCCTTCCGTGTAATGAGGCCTGATATCTTCAGTTCCTGATGCAGTCCTAGATTTTTCTTTTGTTACCTGAAACAGTAAACTAGACACACGAATTTAAATGATCACTTATGCATGACCCTCCCAACAATGTCTGCTTCCATTTATTTTATTTTATTTTTATTCAATGGTTGTTGCACAGTCATTTTTGCATTTTTCCAATCACTCTATACATTTCCATGCCCACTTCAAGAATGTCATATTGCTCCAATAACATTTTCATATGCAATCCTACTGTCCTTTGGAACACCAAAAACACGACCTTGAATCTAGACAGTAAGGGTACAGCGTGTCTACAAAAACTATACCAAATTTGCTAGAAAACCACTCTTCCATAGGTTTCAAAATAGGATGTCTGGCTTTAAACCCTAGAGGTCATGATAAAACCACCAAAGAACTCAACTTGCAGCCTCATTGTAGTCATGACTAAAGTCCCGGTCATTGAATCGATTAAAGCAATGAAACGATCTCACCAGTTGCTTCCAACTGCATCCAGCATCACTCGGAATGCCTGCCTCATTCGTAATGATATGTATATGTGGCATACATCATGAATGGCTCTAATGCGCACTGCCTCCAGGATCTCTCTGAATACCAGCCTCATTCTTCAAGATATGGATGCCTGACATACATCAAGGCTGGCTCTAAAGTGGACTGCCTCCAGCATCTCTCCGAATACCTGCCTGATTCTTTAAGATATGGATGTCTGTCATGTATCAGGGCTAGCTCTAAAGTGGAATGCCTCCATGATCTCTCTGAATACCTGCCTCATTCTTCATTATATGGATGCCTGACATTCATCAGGGCTAGCTCTAAAGTGAGCTTCCCCCAGCATCTCTCTGAATGTCTGCCTCATTCTTTAAGCTATGGATGCCTGGCATACATCAGGGCTAGCACTAAAGTGGACTGCCTCCAGCATCTCTCTGAATGCCTGACTCATTCTTTAAGATATGGATGCCTGGCATATCTCAAGGCTAGCTCTAAAGTGGAATGCCTCCAGGATCCCTCTGAATACCTGCCTCATTCTTCAAGATATGGATGCCTGACATAAATCAGGGCTAGCTCTAAAGTGAACTTCCCCCAGCATCTCTCTGAATGTCTGCCTCATTATTTAAGCTATGGATGTCAGGCATACATCAGGGCTAGCTCTAAAGTGAACTGTCTCCATGATCTCTCTGAATACCTGCATCATTATTTAATATATTAATGCCTGGCATACATCAGGGCTAGCTCTCATGTGGGCCTCCAACAGCATCTCACTGAATGCCTGACTCATTCTTTAAGATATGGATGTCTGGCATACATTAGCGCTATTTGTTCGGAGGGTCAATACTTTCTTGCTTTTCACGATGCCTTCATGGTCTAGAACAGCCAATGCTTTCCCATTTATCTATAGTAGCAAAGCAGAAGGGAACCACGAAATGCCACAAACCAGTGGAGTAGCACAAAATGTGGGGGCCCCCCTGCAAGCCATGTTGAGTCCCCCTAACCCCTAGCTCGCAAACAAATCATGGGTTACGCCACACTCCATGCTGGAATAGACTACCAGGCTTGCACAATACACACGATGATCATGCTGATGCAGGGGAACCCAGCACACTGCACAAGGAGATAGATATAGGTATGTGTTTTAATGCATTATACAGCAGACATTCTGAGAAAAATTGGCTGAAAGGTCTGAGCATTTGCAATTCTGTTGTAGGGAACACCAAACCAAAAATCCAACACATGCAAGTCACCAACAGTGTACAGGAACATTAATGTTTTAATAAATGTAATGCTTTGCTATTAAAAATGCCATGCCACAATGAAAACATGGCCAACTGGCTGCACAATGCAGACCAGTCTAGGCCCATAATAGACATATCGCAGTAAAACATGGAATGCCACATTAAGACATACCTAGACTGGTTGCATCAAAATGCCAGTCAAAGCAATAACACTTATCATGGTTATTTTATCACAGATGCCCAGAAAAAAATAAACACAATGCAACAATAAGAAATGGCTAGACTGGTTGCACCCACATGCCAGAATTACACTTAGCAGGACTGCTTTATGCCCAGTAAAACAAAGTTACACCACAGTAAGAAATGACTAGACTGGCTGCACCAGAATTCCAGTCAAGCCACTAATAGCACATATCATGCCTGATTAGCCTGGACAAGGATGACCATTACGATTTAGGGCACAACCCTCATCCCACCACACCTTGCCACATGTCCCCTCTCACTCCCACCCCCTACTGCAACCCCCAAAACCAGCTCCTTGGCCTCCTCCCAGTACTTATGTATGAGGCACGTTGCCTCATAGGTGAGTACTGGGATCATGAAGAGTGGGACTAGGAGTAGATTACAGGTAGCGATATGAAGAAAAAAGAAGATTCCACCTGGGAACCCTCCCGTCCCCTGCACACTATCAGGTGTTGGCATAAAGCCAACTACTGTGAAGTTTATACAAAGTTACAATGTGATAAATAATGCTCATGAAAAACAATCACATCACACAAGAAGAATTTCAAGAAGAAAAAAGTATATATAATTGTTTCAAATCAATGTATACATAATATATGTACATAACATAGATAATTGTACAGAGAAGAAAACCAAGGTAAGTCTGTTTTCTAGGGCGACACGTTTAGAGGACTGCTTCCCCTTCGTCAAATAGCCTAGACAGACTGTCAAAGAAGCAGAGTTCATAGTATTACAACAAACGTATTCAAAAAGCATATTCCATATTTACAATATAGCTCCGGATTATGAACAACATTTTTCAAAATTCCTAGGTCCTAATATTTAACTAAGGTACAGTTGTGAAGCCCACTACAATTTGTAAAATCACATTACATCACTCCGGATATTATAGAGCAGCATATGAAAAAAGGTTTGCTTCTAACTTGTAGATTCTATATAACGTAAAGGTATCTAGTACAAAATCAGATGCAAGACAGAATGCCATTGGATATCGTTATATACTCATAAATAAACATGGAAATTGGAGTTTGGAGAACAAGATGCTTGACAAGATCACATTTCACTCATTGGGGCTCACATTAACTCAAAACAGGGTTCACATAAAACCAATTCCAGTGATGATAAAATGTCATAATCTGAACTGGCCCCAGTGTAGCGTGGAGTAGAAGTAACTTCACATTTAATGTAGTACAAGAAAGAGGCAGAGGATACCAGAGGTAGATATCGAGTTGGGGTGATGCAATTGTAACGTACAGAGTAGTAAACATACCTGTCAAGGTACATTAGATAAAAATGTTCCTAACTGAGTCAGACCATAAAAGTCTAATACTTCAAAGCGCCCAATTCCAGAGACGGAGTACTGTGGCAAGTCCTTCTGGGTAATAATAGCGTAATCAGATCTGTGGAAAAAATGCAAAGTAAAGGCATTAAAGGTAGGATAAAAGTCAATAGATTGTGTAAAATCTGGGTGCAACTACATAGCTAGATGATCTCTGGAGATATAGGTAAGTAAGTATCATTGAAATGCATGACAAACTCACAAAGGTGAGAAAAATATGATTAAGATAAAGTGGAGAGAAAATAGGAATACAGAGAGATTAGGTTAGAACCTACCACACTAAAGGTGCCAGGGACTTCCAAGAAGAGATGTTTGATATAGTTCAAGTCGCATGTATAACTACAGGCGACCGCATGTACTGGGGTAAGTATCAATGTGTTGAGAAAAACCTACAAGAATAGAATAAAGTAAGTATGGCAAAGAGATTACAGTATAATCTAGGAAAACGCTAAGAGTGCTAAACAAACTCTGCAGTAACCAGAAAACCCATAAGGGGAGGTAACATACCTTCGTGGAGGTCAAGGATCATTCTAACTAACTAGGTAACTAAGCTAGGCATTACCTCCACACCCCTCTACCTCATCCCAGTACTTGTGTATGTGGCAAAGTGCCTCATAAACGAGAACTGAGACGAGAAAGACTAGGGAGTAATGAAGAGAACCACAATGTAATCCAGGCATTAAATACAAGCACACACACATGCACACACCATTCCCTATACACACAATCAGGTAGCCACCCATACAGCATGCACTCACTCATACACACACTTTACATTATATACATACACACATAATTACATACTTGCACACACATTTACACAAAATACATGTTCTTACATTTTTGAATCAGTTGGTCTGAGGAACGAGGCCTCCAGCTCCCTGCAGCAGGAATGCTTGCTCCCATCATGCGCAGAGGAGCTGGAGGCCTCCATGTCATTGGCTGGGGGAGCCCTATGACTTCAAAAAGAAGTAGTCTCTTTTTGAAGTCACTCTGACTTCATAAAGTAATTATTTCCGTTACGGGACCGAACCATAACGGAAATATTTTCTTTATGAAGTCTGAGTGACTTTAAAAAGAAACTGTTTATTTTTTAAGTCAGAGGGCCCCACCCCCTAGGACATTTGATGGCGGTGGCCCCCGCACCCTTGGGGCTTGTGGGGCCCCTACTACACCAATGCTACAAATCTGTGCTAACAACTCTAAAATGACTTGCCAGTTTTGCAGCTTTGTTCGTACAATGTTATCAAGACCCGGGTCCAATGTAAACTTCACTGAAGCACGGCCTAGCTAGGAGACGACATTCCTGAAGGGTTGTTCAATCAGACATTAAAACAGTATTAAATCAAGAGAATGATCAGTTCATGGGTTTGCCCATTTTTACATTGATTAAAACCTTATATTTCCAAACCACTCCGTAGATCCAGTGCAAAAGGTGACAGCCCTTCACCTGCATGCATGTTAAACTCAGGAAGAACCCTTAACATCCTACTCAAAGTTTGCAGGTCTTCACAGAACAGCTGTAAGCGGTGCAGTTGCACGTGAGGGCTGTAGGATGAACAAAACTGCACCACGAGAAAGAAGTCTGCTCATTTACAAAATCCATTGAAACCGAGAGACAATACATGAATATGGAAAAAATTCCAAAAAGAAGGCCAGTCACGGGTGTGATGAGGTAAATGAGGAAAACCGACAAGTATCAGAACTTAAAACCCATGACGACAGGTCTAGAAAAATACCCAACTGAAGGAAATCATTGGAATGGAAGCATACAACAACAGTCCCCAGAAGAGTGGTGTGATAGATAAGGATACAGGGTATGCTATTTAATACGTGCATTTATTAATGTGTGCATAATTAAATAGCCCAATGTAGTAGCGTCAAGGATCCAAAAAATGGCTTTGCTCCTTATGACATTTCTACCATAAGAACACTTTGTACTGGTAATAGAATGAGACACACATACAATTTGTGCCCATGGCGGGCAGCCAGTCAATCAGGTTGCTCGGATGGTGGGCTGACTCCCACAATCCAAGCCCATGTTCCAAGCAACCTAATGGCTGCTCCCCCACCCCGCCATCTTCCCCACACCCTCCCCTCCATTCCCCTCAGGTCTTTTTTCCCTTCCCACCCGCTACCCCACTTACCTGAATCCTTCGGCAGCAGCGCACCAGCCACCACTACTGCTTCCGCTCCATTTCCCCCACCAGCCACCATGGAAATAGAAGAGGGGCTCCACATGGAGCCCCGCCTTCCAGCTCCGAAAGAAGCCATGTTAAGTAAGTATTTTGTTGGAGTGAATGGACGCTGTGAGGCGTTCCATTAATTCAAACAAAATACTCTGGCAATTAGCACTCCTGGGTTTCTGAATTCAATACCATGGGTGCCAATAGCAATAACACCAGATCTGTACGGCCAGATCGGGTAGTAACAGAGCTGAGTTCCATCGTTAAAGCCCTCACTGCGCTGTGGCCTATAAATTGAGCCATGGGCCATTACCACTGATTCGTCCGTTGGATCGGGTGTCGTTGCTACAATATATATAATCGCTAGACATATCACAGATACAAATCGTGTCATGTTTATGCAATGAGGATCTATGCATGCCTGCATATATATGCAGAGAAGCCTCCATAAAAACACCTGAGAGCCCATCATCATAAGGTCAATGGTGATGCACATAGTAATCCGCCGACATTAAAGCGCATTCATCAGTGACGTGTTCACATCATAGAGTGCATTTACATAAAACACACATTTTGGACCTTTGAACATTCACGCCTGTGGATTAAAGCTCCACACAAGTGTGCCATTCATTTGTTGGTATTTCCCTCGTAACTTTTAAAATGAACATCGTATCCTAAACATCCATGGGAGATAAACAATTAAATGTTGCACAACTCTAAAAGAATGAGGCAAATGTTGATTGGCAAAGGGGGACTAATGCGGCATTATAACATGTCTAACATGGAGAAGCCTACATCATTTTCAATGCTTTGATATGTTATTGGTCCAACATATAAATAGGAGGAACACATCTAGCAGCCGGACGTTTTGAGCTTTTATAATGTACTCATTCAAACCTACTTAATAATATTCGTTTTCACGGGTTGGTGGTTATAATGATATCCAAGATTAGTATTTTGCTTCAATGCACTTTCTGAAAGTCAAAATATCACCTTTTCGATTTGGACATGACACATTATGAGCATGTTGTGCAAAAAAAAAACATTTTTTCTAACCCAAGCGAGCACTTAGAATTGTAAGACAGAGGGCCTCATTACAAGCTTGGAGGTAGCCATGCCGTTTTTAGCGGCATGGCTACCCACAAACTCGGGTCCGGGTCCCGCAAAAGGGGATTTACCGGGCCATTCCGACCATGGAGGGCCCGGTAATTCCCTTTTGCGGGACCCGGTACGTCCCCATTCCCATTTGAGCCCCCATAGGGCTCAATGGGAATGGGGAGGATGCTAACAACGGGCCCGTTAATGACGGGCCCGTTGTTAGCATCCTGTTCTGCGAGCGGATCCCACTCTGCACGTCTGGTCTGGCCAGGCGTACAGAGCAGGACCCGCTAAAGAACTTGTAATGTGGCGGCCTGGCATGAACAGTGCCGGTCCCTTACCGGCACCGTTCATTCCGTGGCCGCCACAGTTGTAATGAGGCCCTCTCTACATTGTTTTCTTAAACAGAACAATGTTTTTTTCTTCACCCCTACACCATTTCTTTTTTAACAGGTGGTCAATACTTAATTGATGATGTGGAAATCTCTTCTGAGGAACTGTTCTGAGTTTTCAGCAAATCGCCCCTCCCCATTGGTGACTCCCAGACCAACCCCTGATAATGAGTCCGCAACGACTTTGCAAATTTCTTTTCTCTAAGTCTCTAAGAAATCACCTTCCTCCGGCTGAACATTTCCAGATATTTCTGGAGCTCCAACACACCACTCTTACAGCATGGCTTCAGCCCTCTGAATATTTACAGAGCTAATCAAAGAATAATTTCTAAAAATCCTTTCCCACCTTAAGCCATCTGTTCCAAATTCATGTATCTTTAATTCCTAAAAAGCCAATCTGCACCTTCCTGTATTCACACCACACCATTGTATATATCTTCGCATCAGCTTCATTAAGTGGTTAACCTCTGCAGGAGCATGCCGTTATAAAGTCAACACTAAGTTTAATCATGCATATCCTAGGAGATAAATTAATATCAAAAAATACTTGGCCTCGCATGTTTCGAAAAAATCTTGAATAGTAACCTTGTAACAATCAACTTGAGCACAACCCAATTAATAATGATTTCCAGTTGGACTTTCAGCCTACATAGGTTTTAAATGTTCCATAATGAATGTGAGGAATGAACAGCTGTGCTTGAGAGATCATGGACATGTGTATGTGTTGATGCCCCTTTGACATTTGGAGCAGTGGCGCATGGTGAATTTTTTAATTGGAGGTGCGTAAATATTTCCCACAAATATTGGGAAGTGACAGAGCATTGTGAGGGAGCCCGAACCATCCAATGTTGGATTCGTGTATTCTCCACTGAGAAAATCTTTTGAATAAGGGGTTAAAATAGTGCAGTATAGAGTGCACTGTAAAAAACTGGCTAAAAGAAAGACAGCTTGTAATTGGATTTGTAGGGTAACTTCAGTCCAAAAATCCAATAGATGCATTTCACCAACAGTGCACAGGAGCATTTCCAAACACATTTTCATGATGCCTTTGCACACAATATATGTCAGTATAAAACATTTACATGCTGGCTGTGCCCATACATTTGCATGCTGGCTCCACCAATATTTGTCAGTATTCCCATATAAGAACATATTCATATTTGCTTTGTGCATAATGCCAGTAATAATAACATAACAAGACAGGTCCACACTTGATGTGCCAATATATGACAGCATCCCCACATAAGAACATACTCCTGTTGGCTTTGCCATTAAAAACACAAGGCCACAATAAGAAAGCATGTCCAAACTGTGTGCACAATGTAGGTCAGTCTAGCCATGTAATTACACTGATCATATTTGCTTTAACCTTGTAAAGAATGCTTTAGCACAGTAAAGAATGCCATGCCATAGCAAAAAATACCTTGACTTGCTGCACCAAATGTCAGTCTAGCAACATAATAATACTTACCATGCCTACTTTCTCATAGATGCCCAGAATAAAGTGCCATGCCACAGTAAGAAGTAGCTTGACTGGCTGCACCAAAATGCCAGACTAGCCAAGCTTACCATGCTTACTTTACCATAGATGTCCAGAATAAAATACCATGCCACAGTAAGACATGACCACACTGGTTGTACCACAATGGCAGTTTAACCACGTAATAATATATTTCATCCTTGCTTAATCAAGTGCATTGTTTAATTGGGCATTTATGATAGATGGGCAGTAAAAATGCAGTTGTTGCTGCATCTCAACCTTCACCTCCACCCACCAAAATCAGCTGTGCTGCCCAAAACAAACACATGTGCACAAACATTCACACACTCATATGCGTACCCATCCACCATGCACTCACTCATTCCTACACATTAGCTAATAATACATAATAAAATGAGTCTTGCACAAAGCCCCTATCCTGACTCTGCTCTGCTCCACTGGCACCTACACAAATGCCCGCCAGCTTCCGCTCAGCATGAATAGGAACCAGGAAGAAAAGAGTGCTTCCTGGTTTCTGCACATGTGCTCAGGTGGTGGAGCACTTAATTTCTAGATGAACTCCAGATAGATAGAGGTAAACCTGCACACGGAATGGCCCCTGGACCAGGCATTTCTTGCCCTGAATTATGTAAGAAGTACAATTTGGTAGTAAGCTCATCCTTCTAAGGAGTGTAGATGAGCTCTGCCTATATGATGTGCCATGACAGACAAAGTGCTGTCAAGCAATTTTAATGGTGCCCCTCATGCGTTCTTCATATAAACTGATTTTTCTTTCAAACGTAGACTATACCATAGAATACATTGTCACTAACTTGATTTCAAATATATTAGAGGGGAAGACTGCCCATCTGATACTCCCAGACCAATTGGGATTCATGAGAGGAAGGATGGGTTGTGGCAACATCAGGAAGTTGCGGCAGATAACGTCTTTGGACAACTCATTGTAAGAACCAGCCCTTGTTCTCAGACCTGGCACAGAGAATGCTGGTGATCTCACAGGGGTGTCTTCTTCCCACCGTACTTTCCATGCTAGTGATAGAGCCAGTAGTAAAGGGGGGAAAGACGGGAAACACAAATACAGCAGATACATTTGCATGGAGCAATACATATAATATTACTATGTATGGATGATGTCCAACTACTAGGCAAGATCGGAACATATCATTAAGACATTTGTGTTAGAAATGCAGGGTTTTTAAGGGGCCTCATGAGACAAAGTATCGGGTGTTAAAACCTGAGTGTGTATTAGTTTCGGGTGGACAATGGCTGACAATTGAGGACTAAGTGATGCCAGAAAATCCAACTGAAAAATAAACCCCTGAAATGCCTCTGTATTAGTGTTGCAGCTGAGTGATAGTCTGGCCATGATCTGCAAAAAAGAAAGTGGAGAGATGGCGTATTCTACCACATTCCCTTGGTGTCAGGCTAGACATGGCCAACATGACTATCAGATCAAGGACGCTCTGTTCATTCCAGTGTCTGCCATTTCCTCCAAGTGACCATCCCTTTGAGCACCAAGAGAGAGTTCTAATGGAAGGGAGAGAGGCAGAGAAAATGAGGAAACCCCTTTGTACATTAAAGCAGCAACGGATTGTCCCTCTCTGCAACACCTCACATTCTATTATAGAGCTGACCATTGTATTATATTGTGATCGGGCTAACGGGTGATAAAGAAAATGCCCGGGTGCAAATCGAATCAAATAATTGCACTCCCTCCCATTAGAACTCTCTCTTGGTCCTCAAAGTAATGGTGTTACAGTATATCAGAGAAATGCCCATGTCTGTGGTACAGGCACAGAGGATGATAGCCACAGGAACGTCTTCTTACAAAATGCTACATGCCTTGGTGGACTGGAAAGCCCTAATTTAGGATGTAGCCAGGATTCTCAAACTACACTGCTTTGCACCTATCAGAGGAAATATTGTTCTGATGGCGGAGGAACACAAGATAACATGCTAGTCGTGGTGGCAATACTAGCCCTCCTTCTAGAAAATACTAGCCCTCCAAATACATGTCCAGAATGCAGGAAAAGGGCCATCTGAAATCATATGCTGAATGAAAACTGGTATTTACTTTGCCAATTATGGACGTTTGCAACTACCCAAACTCTATAATAACCAAACTATTGAAACAACTGAATAAAAGGGACTTGGCACAATTAGTGAAAAATACAAAAGAGTGATATTGGGAGGCTAGTATCTTTCATATGTAGGGAGTTAAGGTGGTCTTAGGCAAATCAGACAGTCTAACAAATATGTGGGTGAAATGACAGAGTGAACAACGGATGTCCTATCTCGATTTAGCTAATAGAGCAACATTTTCCCCATTAAGATGGGAGATCCGGTGTAAAATCACAGGTTCCTGGTTCAAGTGGCCTCATCAAAATAGATAGGCTGAGGTATAAGGAACTTGTTTCCATCATGAGTGTGCAGTATTGCCTGTTGTGCTGTGATACCTTTCCTATGTGTAGTGGCCTACTCATGAGTGCTGTGCTGTGATACCTTTCCTATGTGTAGTGGCCTACTCATGAGTGCTGTGCTGTGATACCTTTCCTATGTGTAGTGGCCTACTCATGAGTGCTGTGCTGTGATACCTTTCCTATGTGTAGTGGCCTACTCATGAGTGCTGTGCTGTGATACCCTTCCTATGTGTAGTGGCCTACTCATGAGTGCTGTGTTGTGATACCTTTCCTATGTGTAGTGGCCTACTCATGAGTGCTGTGCTGTGATACCCTTCCTATGTGTAGTGGCCTACTCATGAGTGCTGTGCTGTGATACCTTTCCTATGTGTAGTGGCCTACTCATGAGTGCTGTGCTGTGATACCTTTCCTATGTGTAGTGGCCTACTCATGAGTGCTGTGCTGTGATACCTTTCCTATGTGTAGTGGCCTACTCATGAGTGCTGTGCTGTGATACCCTTCCTATGTGTAGTGGCCTACTCATGAGTGCTGTGCTGTGATACCTTTCCTATGTGTAGTGGCCTACTCATGAGTGCTGTGCTGTGATACCCTTCCTATGTGTAGTGGCCTACTCATGAGTGCTGTGCTGTGATACCTTTCCTATGTGTAGTGGCCTACTCATGAGTGCTGTGCTGTGATACCTTTCCTATGTGTAGTGGCCTACTCATGAGTGCTGTGCTGTGATACCCTTCCTATGTGTAGTGGCCTACTCATGAGTGCTGTGCTGTGATACCTTTCCTATGTGTAGTGGCCTACTCATGAGTGCTGTGCTGTGATACCTTTCCTATGTGTAGTGGCCTACTCATGAGTGCTGTGCTGTGATACCCTTCCTATGTGTAGTGGCCTACTCAGTCGACTGTTTTGGTATGAACTGTAGCATATGTGATTTTGCCATCTAGAATGTTGTCAGAGTTTGATTACTCAGACTTTGGTTTCTTTCCAGAGCGTCTTCATTCTGCCAGTGCCAGGGAGGTCCATGCTGCTTCTCCAAAGCGCCATCCCATCACGAGAACATACATCATTATTTCCCGGAACTGACACTGGGATTAAACCTTTTAATCTATTCCATGTATGAGATCTGAAGCTGTGAAAATGCATTCATTATACATTGCTGTACAAATAGGCATCAGGTGACCATTCTACCAACATTCCTCTTACACGAGCAATGCAGTTTAAGCCTCACTGAAAGAGAACGAGGGGCAGAACTCAATCATATCCCAGGATTTTAAAATCTAGTAAATCATTTTTATATAAATAATTTTTATATAAATGAGGACAGAAGGACATACAAATGTATTCCTGAGTTTCAGGCGAGAAATACCCCACTTGCTTGATTCTAATAATTATTTATACCATGAAAGTTAGACCACTCAAGAAAAAAGTGATTAACAAGGAAAAAACAGGATCACCAATATCATCATTACAATATTTCCAATGATCGGATATAGCTTGCTAATGTTAAATCATCGAAACCATAACATTATCTCACCGGGCAAGCAAGAAATTGCCTAGTGTGACATTCGGATCATGCAAGTGCAGTAACAAGAAGTGCGAGGGAGAGGGGGGAGCGTCAGTAGGGTAAAACCCAAAGTGCTGTTGTGGGAAGGAAGTGCAGGGTAAAGAGGAGAGAGTGCAGTTGAAAGGGTGTGGATGAAGGGGGAGAAGAAGGTTACAGGGGCTAGACGAGTGCTAAGGGGAGGCCAGGAGGGAAAGTGCCAGGGATTGCATGGGGTGCAGGCGGTGAGGGTCCACAAGCGAAGTGCTTGTACATCTTCTTGCATCACAGTAGGCATTTTGGCCATATTGTGCACCTCCTCATAATGGCATATGGTTTGTTCATCTATACTACGCCTCCATTTCAAGAAGGGCTGTGCACATTTTATTCACCAAGAAGTAAAGTTGGTGGGTTTTGACATTTTGACCATGTTCGATGAAATGACCTTTTCTTATAAAAACATAGGCCATTTGCAGATGCCTTGTTTTGGTGGAAGCTGATTTGCCCAGCTAAACCTGCATTTAGCCTGTCTGCTAAAGTACACTCAATCACTGCAAACTGGATTGCTTACCATCTGCAACTCCTTGGTCACCAGTTGTCCTCAGATGTTTCACTGAGTGCCTGGAACCTGGAGATTTTCTGGCTCAACAGAATGAAACAGCACCACTGTAGCTGCCCTCCTTCCTCCTTCTCTCCAGGTTGGATAATGTTAGTGATCAAGAGTGAATGCAGAGGATCACTCTGGTGCCAGGCAGCCTCGGTTCCAGCTACTAGGACAGAAGGTAGAGGAGATCTAGACATTGCTGTTGTATTTTAGTGTGCGCCCTTTACACTCCTATATTTTATGTTTTCTGGTTCCTGGAGCCATTCCACCCCCTTTGGTTCCACTAAAGTTGCCTTACCCAATTATACTGGTTGCTTGCTGTTGTGGAATTGTAAGATGTATTCCTCAGGCAGGCTTGCCTCCTCTTGCTTTAGGTTTGTGTCTCGTTTGAAGGACATCAATCTTTATTAGAAAGATTCAAACTGGATTCAAGGTTAACATTTTTCAAAAGGGAGTCCCGATGTGTTTTTCTATTTTAAGGTTAAAAGCTTGTCTCGTGTTATTGTCTAGAACTCACAATGTAGCCTTTGTAGGCACAATCTGTGATTGCCACACATGTTATTTGATTCATTTAAAGAAACCAGGCCATTTTTATTTGTTTCAATAAAGAAAAAATGTCAACACCTGTATCTTATTTACATCTTCATGGATACAAGATACCCTCTCTCATGGATGGTAAAATAAAACATTAAATGCATAAGATCAAACACAACTACAATGTTGTGCAGCGTCCTGCTTATGAACAGTAACTGCCCAGATGCCATGATATACAAAATGTATCACACCTGTTTAATGCAGCATTGCCTGTACCACCCACACTTATCCTAATAGATGTTCATGGCTAAGTGTATGTCTTCTAACACATTGGCTGTCCATGATTTTATTCGATTTTTTATCTAGGAGATTGCCATATTCAATGCACTTTCGTTTGCTTCATCTTCTGTTCAGGCTCTACTCTTACTTCCATTCTTTTAAGTGTGAATTCCTTTTTCCGCTTTTGAAATGCCTTTCCGGTAATAAAACAGACATCTTGTGTACAGTATCAAGATGTGTTACTAAAGTAACTGAAAGTGATTGTTTCTGCCCAGTATGCAATGGCAACATCCGCTTTGGATGAAGCAGGCGGAGGGTAAATAAATTCAGCCGCGCGCATCTTTGTCATAGTTTTCTGAATGTGACAACAGTTACTGACATTTGTTCTGTGCATTCCACCTTTCCTAGCCTCTCAAAGCACTTAACAAACATCTTGCAGTGTGCTCAACTGCACAACTGCAATAGGTGCTAATTGGGTTTACGTTGGCGGCGAGCACCCTTGACCTATGTTTATGCACAAAGCGTGCAGCAGATGTCTCTCCAGCTGAGCTCACTTATCTTTTCTTGCCTTTCTCTGTATGGCTGCAATGAAAAATCTCAAAGTGTACAGTCATATTTTAGAGGTTTCAAATGAAAAACGACAATAAATGAAAAGAGAGGTGTCTAATCCCGCAGTGCTGTTTAAGTGCGCTTGGCGTCGTGTGCAGACTACAGCAGTCACCTCCTCATTTCAGCCTATTTGGCACTAACACTGGATAGCTAGAAGGCAGAATGCATGGTCCATGCCGTTGTGCCAGCCGTGATCTGAAGCCACAATCCATGGCTATCGAGCGCTTGAATTCTACCTTGATACGTATCTATATCTATTTATAAAGGTCAGGGGTTAGATAGATGTTTTACAATGGGTGCCTTTTCAAAATACAAGCAGCGTATTTGGCGTGCTTCTTTTGAATTGGGTTTTGGTCATTTGGGATTATGTAATATGAAATGTCTATTTCTTCCCTTACTCTTTGTGACTATTGGGTAGTGGTTAACAACTTTTTTTTTTAATGAGTTGTATTGATATGTCCCTAACGGTGTGACCATACGGTCTGACAGCCATCCCAATACAATAATGCAAATAGCAAATATGGTCTAATAACAAACAACCATAACATAATTCCTTGAGCAAACAGAATCTAAACTTGTGGTGGCTCAATTCGAGCTGATCTGCTTCCTCATGAGGAACATTATTTATTATACTAGGTTTTTATTATCCCCTAATTTCCAGCCTCTCCCCGTTATATACCACTGTGCCCTTCCTTTAGCCCAACCAAACCTCACAGGAGTTTGTCATCCGGTGAAAGAAACATGGCCTGTACCAACGCATTCCAGACCCCCACATCATCACTACTTTCCCTCATCTCTCTCTGCAAAGCTCTATGCTCTATGCGACACTGCAGTTTCTGCCATGGATCACCTTCTTAAATGCCTCCACTAGTTGTCTATGTGCATGCCGGCCGCAGCTAGACTTCCAGGCCATTCGGTCTGGCCTCTCTTGATCTCGGGAACATCCCCAACAGGTAAATATTTGCTTTTCACTTAATGTGTGTTAACCCTTCTCACCCTCCTCTCCACCTCACCTCAGAACCTTCTAATCACTATGCAATCCCAAAACATATGCATCATTCCCTCTCCCTCTGCAACGCCTCCGGGGCACACCATGTCCTGCGCACCAGGAAATTGTGTTATTCTATGCAGTGTCAAGTATGCGCTATACAATACAGGGCACGGTGTAAGCTCGAACCTAGTGGTTTTTTTACAGTCTTTTTGTATAATAATGTGCTTGCCCATTCCTGGTCTGTGAAACCCCTACCCAGCTCCTCCTCCCATTTGTGCCTCAACCCTAGAGTGTCCGTGGGTAGTGCTGACAGCAGCCCCTGGTACAGTCTCGAGACACCATGACGCCCCTCTGATACATCATACCATAAACCTAAGTTGTCATTCTCTTCCATTTCCTCAGAAAAGCCCTTCCATTTATCCCTTGCTTCCCTTGGGAGTCTTATGTACATCAGGTACTGGCCTGCATATATTCCCGTACTTCTTACCACTTCATGGAACTCCTTCAACTTCCCAACCAGGAACAAGTCCCCCCATATTGTGACTCCTTTATCCTCCCATTTTGTCCAAAATACTGTAAGGCCCCCTTCGTTCTTTCTGTATATTGCCGCTATGAGAATATTGGAGCAATACTGTTCTGTCAGATGAAGAATTGTCCTGGTGTATGACCAAATATCCTTTTCCAGCTTTAATGTGTGCGGTATATCCGATAGCCTCTTGTCATCTAGCCACAGTACTTTTTTCAGCAAGTATGGTTTAATTGTTGCCTGCATTAGCTGAGTTCCCTGCGTTCCCTCATCTGAGAGCCAAGCCACGGTGCCAACCACTGCAACTGCCCTGCCAAGAAGTTCAACTCCATGTGAGGGAGTTTCACTCCCCCCTCGGGGTAATCTTTACACAGTGTGCCGAGAGCCACTCTGCATCTGCCCATCCCCCATATAAACCCACTCAGAATAGCATTTAACTCCCTGAAAAAGGTCCTTGGAATATTCAATGGTACATTAAGGAAATAATATAGTAGTTGGGGTGATACAACCATCTTAACTAGCGTCACCCTTCATATCACTGAAAGCAGCCATTTTGTCCAAAATTCAATTGATTTCACTATCCCTGTACGTGCTTTGACTGTATTTAATTAATGTGTCAGTGTGATGTCGTGATAAACATCCACCCCCAGGTATCAACATGTTCTAGGTGCCCAACAAAGTCCCAGACTTGGCAGGCACGTTCTCACCCATCCTGCCCATTCCACAAATGGAAATCTGACTTGGCTCTAATAACTGTAATCCCTGATAATGCAGTGAAATTGTCTAGTACCTCAAAAATAATTGATCAATTGTCATCCGGGTTTATGAAATACAGTAGCATGTCGTCCGCATACAGTGAGACCTCATGATGAACCCCATCCACCATCAGCCCACCATCCCTAAATTTCATACAGAAGAACCCCGGCCAGTGGTTCCAAAGCTAATATGAAAAGCCTATGTGATAGTGGGCACCCCTAGTTTATGCTCTACTGCAGGCTCAATGCTCAGTCCGTGCTCTAGCTGTAGTCAACTGATAGAGAAGATTCACCCAACTAATAAATCACACCCCTATTCCAAAACTCTCTAGGGTGGTATATAGCCAGCCCCATCTAACAGAATTGAATGCTTTAATCACATCTAATGATATTGCCTCACACCTGTCTTCGCAGTGCTTTGTTCGGTCAATCACCACATGCAATCTTCTCAAATTCATGGAAGTATTCCTACCCGGCACATACCCTGTCTGATATGGATGTATTAATTATCCTTTTACCATCTTCAGTCCGCTCGCTAATACAGCCACCAGAATCTTACAATCCTGGCCCGTCTGGAGGTCCTGAATTCACCACTCGCAGTTCCTCTTCAGTGAGCTAAGCCCCTAAGGAATCCGCTTGCTCCAGTGTTAGTTGAGGCAAGTCTATATCGGATAGTGTTTCCACTGCTTCCATTCTATTATGTGCCCCATTTATACTGTACAGACCATGGCAGAATTTACAAAAGGTGTTGTTTATCTCTTTTTGTGATTACCACAGCTCGCCACTTTCATCTGCTATCTCACTGATCACTGGCCTAGCGCTGTCCCTGCAGCAGAGCCATGCAAGCATTCTGCTGGACTTATCTCATTGCTCATGCAATCTGTCGTTGTATCTTGCGTAATCATATTTTCCCAGTCTGTCACAATGTTCCAGATCCTCCTGGTGTAACTTTAAGAGTTCTCTATCCGTTCCAGCAGTCTCAACCCGTGCACTTTCCAGGTGTGCAATCTTTGCCTCAGTTATTGACAAGTCCCTCAACAGCTCCCTTTTGACACCTCTCATCTTTGATATTGCTTCCCCCTAATCACCACCTTAAACGCATCCCACAAAAGTCCTCCTTCCTCGACACTACACCCCATTGATCTCGAAATATTCCTCTATCTTCTCTACCATCTGTCCTCTGAAGTTTTCATCTTGGAGTGCCTCTACCCGAAGTCTTCACATCGGGGCAGGTGAGGGGTCTGCGTTCACTATCCAACCAGCCATTAGTAGGATTATCTGATTGCATCCTAACTTTGTAGCGTCAATGAAGTCCTCTACCTGTTCTCATCCTGCAAAGAGATAGTCAATTTGTGTATATAGCTCATGAGGGCTCGAATAATGTGAATATTCATTCGCGTTCCCAAGTAGCAACCTCCAAATCTCTACTATGTGCAAATCCTCCAACAGCTTCCCCAGTATTCTACCCGGTGGCACCGGGTTTGTGCATCTGTCATCCATTCTGTCCCAACTTGGGTTCAGCATGAAATTCAAATCTTCCCCCAGATCCATCTCATCCCTTTATACAGGGCCATCCTGACATATAAGCCTTGAAATAAAGAAGAAGCTGGTTAGGGGCATTTGTTTTAATAATACACACCTCTCTATTGTCCATGTAGCCATCTACCAGAACCATTTCTCCTCATCGTCAACCTTGACCTCCGCCATTCTAAAAGGTACCACAGGTGCCACCCATATTATCAACCCCTTGCATAGTTGTAGTAGGCTGCACCATACCCGGGTCCTCCCCATCTTTTCAAGATGTTTACCTGTTTTTCTGGCATGAGGTGCATTTCCTGCAGCAGAGCGTTTCTCACCCCTTTGCTACCCCTTTGCTACCATGAAGCCCTGCAGTAGTGTGCCTGGGCCTATCTACTGTAGCAGCATATTTTCAACATATGAGGTCGGGTCTCAGCCCTAGGATCCTTATCTTACTCCAACGTGTTCTCCCTTCTGCATCCTCAGCTCTTTGTCGTCAAATTGCATACCTTCAGGGTCAGTTCTTTTGCGGTTCCGAACACCTCCTCCATTTGCATCTCTGTTTCCCTGACCCTGGCTGCCAGTGCACATGCATGCACATCCTGTCTAAGCAGGCCTACATTGCATTTTATTTCATCAATTCTCACCACCATGGAGGCTCTCAATTTCGCTATTGCCTCCAGAATCTTACTGTCTGCTCTCGTCTGCTCCTGCATGTTAACATTCTTATTTGGATCCAATGCACCTCAAGGAGACACATCCGCTTTACATGGCTGCTGGTCACGCCCTACGTGGTTAACAACTTTATGTATATAGGTATCTCTGTATCAGATTTATGACTTAAGTCTGTAAACCTATCACCTGCCATTATCTGCAATTGGTTGAAATGATTTTGTGGGTTGACTTTGACAAGTTATGCGTTGTTGTTTTCTCTGCCTTTTTTCTTAGAAGGGCAAGTTCCTCGTTAACGAACTTTTGTTGTTAACAGCTTATCCTTTTCACATTGAGAATGTTTGAGATCCCTTAATATCTGGAGTAGCACAATGAATACCTTTGCCATTGCTATGGGGATTTTTTATTTAGGTATTAACACATGATTTTCCATCTATTCATATCGCTCTGGAATTACTTCAATGGCCTGCAGAAAAATTGCTGGATTGACTCATAATAAATATGCAATCAGATTCTGTATGAAACAATGTCTTCTTCTGCAGACATTTGTGTAAACCACTGAAGCATTCAGCCTACTACCACTTTTCGTGCTGTAATGTATACTGGTACACTTTGTTGAGCATACTTCTCCACCGAAAACGTTTGATAAATATATATAAACCAGAGAACAACAAAAAGTATACACTCCGTCAGTGACATTATACAGAAGGCATGCTTCGACGTAAATAGGTTGTTTTATATGTAAACCTGCTCGGATAGGAGTAGACTGGGGCTTCGCACACTGAGCATGATGGAATAGGATGAACTGGGCCTAAAAGGACTGATGCATTGACTCTGGGAGTGGTCGGCGCTCACTGGCACAGGCCTTGAGAGGAGAAAGCACGACCAGAGGAAGGGAAGAGCTGCTAGATGAGGCATGACAGCTCCCTGCTGCAGGCCCTCATAGGGGTGAGCTGGGCACAGCTAGAATACAGCTGAGACAGGAGAATACGAGGGCTCGGCCCACTGGATACGCTGGACTGGGATTAACTGGGCCCAGAAGCACTTAGGCTTGCTAAACAGGAAGACATAATTGCATGCACATTAGGTGAAGAGTGGGTGAAGAGCCAGAGCCTAGGAGTGCATGCTGAATCCAGAGAGCCCAGTAAAAACACCAGAGGATGAAGGAACCTGGAGAAACCTTAGGGTAAGGGAAGCACGGTGTCGTGAACAACCTTACAACGCATATGCCTGACAGGCAGCCTAAGCAGACCAAGATTGACGCCTGCACCAAGAAGAGAGAAGCTAAGCCAGGCAAACTGGTCTAAATCTGGGAATTATTCACATTACATCCATAAACACTTTATTCCCAAAATGAGTTATAAAGTTGGTGCAGTTAGGGGTGGGGCTCATTTGTCATGGGTATGACCCCGTGGCAATTTGCTACTGTACCTCAAACAGAACTGAGGTTTCTTTTGGCAGGAAACACCCACCGGCTGAGGCTGCCATTCACCTCTTCCAGGCATATCTGCAATTTTCTTCTCTGAAGTATCTTAGGTTAATAGTGGGTGAAAGGTTCTACCCACTAGCTCTAGCTACTGCAATGAGGGCCCAACAATCATTTTCATTTAAATGTGATGGTTTCAATATAAATCACGAAATTTTTGTCAAATGTAGTCAAGCCCAGGGTTGCAACTTGAGACCTTACACTACATGGCTACTACATGTATTCTCTTCTCCCACCTAATCTTCAATTTCTGATGTAATACATTATTTATGTGTAAGCCTTTGTCATTACCAATGACT
This sequence comes from Ambystoma mexicanum, assembly GCF_040938575.1. Taxonomy (NCBI): domain Eukaryota; kingdom Metazoa; phylum Chordata; class Amphibia; order Caudata; family Ambystomatidae; genus Ambystoma; species Ambystoma mexicanum. The sequence continues at coordinate 557,354,919 of NC_090933.1, read as the reverse complement.
AAGGCATTACATGAATGATACCTTTACCTTTAGCCTCACATTTCAGAACTTTTGCATATGTAGCATTATCTTCTCAAAGGTTTTTCACGGTATGCCTCTGTAACTTTAGCTAGTGATCAGAAGCATCATGTTTAAATGCAGATCATTATTTCATTCGGTCTGAAAAGCTTTGTGCCCAAGGTCAACAAATCAGTCCACCTAGAGGACCGTTTAAGTCAATTAACTTTTCTCAGCATGGTGCAGTAGCCTCTTCAACTATCATTGACAGTATTGAGCAAACACATTATAAACAAATTTATCAGAGGAAATGTTTCCATTAAAAGTATTTGATAACCCTAGTCCACATAGGTCAATGAGAATATGGCACTCAAAGTCTGAGCAGCTATTGTCTCTCAATAACCCATAGCATACCCATAGCTATATCATGCTTATATGGCTTAGGCAAACATACACAATACATGTGATTTCATAAAGGCATCGGGACAAACCAAAATTAAAATATGGGATAAGGATTTTAAAGAGGTACGTGACACTAAATCTAAGACACCTACAAAGTAGAGTTTTAATCTTCATCTGAAAGGTCAAAGGATCTGCCATATGTCTAAATACCAGAGGAAGAGCATTCCAATATTTAGGTGCTAGAACCCTGACACATTTAACTCGGGCTCTGCAGTGCTTATATCGGGGGATAGAAAGAGTACAGTTCATCGAGTGTGTTGAGGACACTTGATAACATGCCATGGGCAATGTTTTTGAGGTACACTGACTGGTCATAAAGATCTTTATGTTTAAGATCAAGAAGCTTAAAAAACAATCCTAGATTTCACTGGAAGCCAGTGAAGAGGCTTAAGAACTGGAGAGAGATATTTCTGTCTAGAGGTACATGTGATTATTCTGCCAGCCAAATTAATGATGGATTGAAGCAGATGACTGGCTTGCTGAGAGATGATTAACTAAAGAGAGTTAGAATACTCTAGCTTAGCTCCAATGATGGCAAGGGCTATGATTCTTCAGTGATGTTTAGATCAAGTTGTTTTAATAACATTAAATAATAATTCACAGAGATGACATCAGTGGATTACGGTGGACCCATAGATAAGGATGAATCAAGAACCATTTCCAGGAATCTTATTGCACATTTAACTGCTTTATGAAGTCCCAAGATTCAAACATGTTTATAAGACTCAGTAGTTTTGGGTAGAACATATGAAGAGTCAGTGATAAGCATTTCACTCTTATCTTGGTTTAACACAAACCAGTTTTCCCTCATGCATCTATCAACCTGAATGAATATATTCTGGATGCATGACAGATTATCATCTTGATCTTCCTTGTACCTGAAGACATGTGTAAGATCAGTATAATTTTGAATCGTGACTCCAGGCCCTCAAAAGAAATGATGGAGGCGCTTCATACAATATTAAAGAGGAGTGGGAAAGACAAGACCCCAGAGGGACCCTACAATCCATTAGGTCAGCTTCAGTTTAACCCTGGACATCCTGTTTTTCAAGAAGGATGTAATCCAGCTACCAGCTTTTCTCCACACCGGTGCCAGGTTTGAGTAGTCAAGGGTGTCAAAGGCAGCCGATAGGTCTAATAACATGAGCATGCCAACTCCACCCTCATCGAGGGAATGAAGATGATTTCCCCTAACATCTTTTAATGCCGGATCAGTACCTCTATTTGTGTGAAAGGCCAGTTGATAGTCGGTGAGCAGTCCAATAAAGCCCTCAAGGTGCATGGTTGTCACCTTGTCCAAACCTTTCAGTAGAAAAGGCACTTTAGAAATGGGCCGATAGTTTGTACAAATTAAGGACATCCAGAGAAGATTTTTTTAAAAAAACAGGTAACCAAAGCCTGTTTCCATTTATCTGGAATGCATTTAAAAAAAGATGTAAAAAAAACAGGTGACAGAGCCTCATCGCAATCTTAGACCCCATTTTATGGACATGGGTCACTTGGGCAAGAAGTTGGGTTAAGACTAGATATACAAAACATGTCCTTTGTTACAATAACCTCTAAGTCGAAAGGTATGCACTCCAGATGTTTAGAGAGAGGACAACTATGCTTCATGTTTAGGAATCATTGTACTAACTGGGTACATTATACAGTCTTGATTTAAGACGCTGGCTCTTCCCCTAATCTGTGTGTTCCCATTATAGAAGTAGGACTGTAATGTGGGGCACCATTCAACTGAGGGTTCAAATAGGCCAATAGTGATACATGATGTGTTCAAGGTATTGAATATCTCAAATAAATACTTGGTCGAGGTTTGCGGTGTTGTCAATTTCCAGTCAACAGTACTGTTTCTTAGCATACATGATGGCTGTCTAGGATGAATTGCTTTCATGATTATAATGTAAGGGATTAAAAGGCAAGGATTACTCTGCCATTTTCTTTCACTTTGCCTACAGGATATTTTAGGAGATTATTAGCATACCATTTATTTCCTAAAATGCTACATTTCATACATTTAGTTTTAACTGCTGCAGCTCGGTTATTTATGTAAGAGATGGCAGAGATATATAATGCTGTGATAATATTGGATGGTGCATCCTCTAGTAGGGCCACATTAATATGATTGAGATGTGGGTGCATGGTGTTCTGAGGAAAACAAAGTCTTATCTCTTAGTCTGTTGAAGCTCTTACCTACTGGCACACTAGGAGTTGGGAGATAACCAGGCTGTAAATAGGGCCCTTGGCATACCACGTGCTATACTCCAAGAAATGAAACAATCAGGAAAGAACAAGACTTCCGGCATGGGTAGAGGAAGCAGCCATAAAGTAAATGCCCACACTTTCCAAGGGGTTTGGCACAGTGGTGGTGTGCACATCGCTGTCATCACTGTAGTCTAAATTAAAATCGCCCATTACATGAAGAAAGTGCTGTAAAAACAGGGTATCCCACTTTGGTGAGAGATATATAATGAATAGATGAACAGTGAAAGAGTCCCCCAAAATTGTTTCCTCCTATAATGGCACAGTCAGGAACAGAACCACATGGAGCAGCGTGGAGTTTACACATCTTTTTAAAATTAAGGGTAACTCCACATTCTTTGTTGGTGTTAAGTATGCAATATTCTTCCAGAAGAGCTAGCGAAATATCCGGGCCAGAGAAATCATTAATTCACATTTCATATTCAAATATAAAAGGAAGACTTGCTAAAAGTATCCTTTGCGCCAGCGGCATCAGTCATGCTGATATCTGTTCTTTCCTTAAGATTGAAGTAGTTCTTAATCGAGGAACTTAATCAAATCCTTTCAATATTGCGGTGTTGGTGGTAAATCCCCCATTCATTGTTTCCACTCCATTCATGTTCCTTTCATAGTTCTCGTCTAGAAAAGCACTGACCTGTGTCCCCTTACTGTTTAATTTTCAACGGCTCTATTCAAATTAATTGGGCATGAGTTACTGTTTCAAAAAGGTAATGATTGTGGCCGCATCAATCTCGAAGCGAATCTCCTTCCAGATCCTAGAATCCCCAGAAGATGTTCACGAGGTTCAGTGAGGTCTTAGTTTGTAGTAAAATAACATTTTAAGACAGCTATTATCAGAAGGAAGGCTACAGGAAGGGTGAATAAGTATAGAACAATTAAGGACTGGGGTGAATGGTTAGGCGTGTTTGCAAGAGAATGCACATCTGCACAAGTTATCCAGAGAAGGCACCATATTAAACTCTGGAGTAAGTAATCTTTGGAGGTTCATATACCTCCTGTGGAGATCTGTGTGTGTCTGGGTAGGAAGGATTCAGGCTTTAAACTCTCCCAAGTCAATATGTTAAGTACATTTAAAGAGGGTAATTGCTAGATTCCCTGACAGACTGTCTTGGTGGCTCTTTTGTAGAGTCAACCTTGTTAGACATGCCTAGGTCTTGTATTCATCCATGTACTAAGACACTTTTTGTATCTGAATTTATCACCGATAGTGATTAGTGCATGCACCAAAAACACTACCCAATACAAACTATACAGTAAAGAGAACATTTCAATAAATGGCTGTTTACAGTGGTAGAATGTCATTGTAGCTTGAGGACCTGGTGATGGGGAAGCTACCTTGGTCCATTAAACTGGTGAAATACAGACCAACAAATAGAGCTTTACGCATTATTTACACTTGTATCTAATATTTAGAGTCAGATATTAGTGGAAGCAAGAAGGATCACCAGTAGTGTGTAAGGCATCACATGTCTGGGATGTCCATTCCGGACAGAGGAGGTGTTTATTGGAAGGAGATTTGAATGTGAACTTGAATTGAATTGAATTTGAAACGGGATACAGTGCAGCATGGACAGCAGACAGAGAGGTCGAGTAGTGTAGCGTTTGAAGTGTAGAGTGGAAGAAGGGGAGTAGCTGTTGATGCAGTTGGCCAGATTGAGTGGGGTAGGAAATCAGTTGATAAATGTATAGAACAGGAGGAGAAATTTGAAAAGACATCACTTGTTCATGGACTGCCATACAGCCATCCAGCATCCAGGGGACTGAGGGAAGTTTTTAGAGAGTGAGATTAAAGTAGCAAAGGTTAGTACTTTGTTGGGAGATCTGAGAGAGTAGAGGAGAGTGTCCTCAATGAGGCTAGTTCAAAAGTCAGGTTGACAGTGAACAAGGGTAGACATCAAGGTTTTAGTCGAATGATAAGCATGGTGGAGGTGTGTCAAACTCTGGATACACATAGAGGGAGTGTGGTTATGGGTTCAGTTGGAAATGTTTGCAGAGGTTTAAAATCAATCGCATTTCCAGCATGAACATCCTTGTATTTCGTGGAGAGCCAATGGGGAATTATAATGCTATATTTGCTTTCTTTTATTGAGATGCAGGATTGGTTATAGTTAAGAGAAATCTGCAGATATGCAAAGAACCAACATAATGATCTAGTATGCTGAAAATGGTAACACTCCATTGCTCCAACTTCTAATATGAACCGAATTGCCATATTTAAAACAACTGGTGTTTTACACAATATTTTCTTTGTCAAAATAGCGGACCTGCTGGCAGTGCTGGAAATAGACAACATTTACTGGGGGAACCCCCCTGCCAATCCACATGCGCTGACAGGGTTAGGGATTGTCACTGGTGTGGGCATGACTTGGACTGGATTGTCGGTGCTGTCGGCGGGACTGAGGGGCGGAGCTAAGAATAAAATGATGTGTGTTCCCTGAATATAGGATGCTGGCTGCTTTGCATAAAAAACAAAGTGCATTTTGGGAACATACGAATGACCACCAATTTATCAAACATGTCTGTGCTAGTAATTCAAAGGTGCTTTCCTTAGGAGCATGCAATGAACACTTGGTACCGTGTCATTTCCTCTGTCAAAATAGTCACCATGACAGAAAAATGTGTGCAATTCATGAAACATATATTCAGTTTTGGACATTTCCATTGCCTGAGACTGTGGGACATTTTTTGCTTAGGGGTGAGAGAAATGTTGTGGAGAGAGAATTGATGAGGGTTCGGTTGTCTGCGCTGGGTGTGGCTGAGATGAGTGGGAAGGCTTTGCTGGGAGGTGACGGGGTGAGAGGCAGCAGGAGGAGAAGTGTGTTGTTGGATTTTGAAAGACAGACGGGGCGGTGGGTGGAGTTGTGAGTTTATGTGGGCTATGTGTTGATTGGTGGGTTGGTGCACATCATCCTATTGGATGGGGAAGCGCCTGCGTGGGTCCGCCCACGTATTCGGTAATTTAGAAGAAGAAGAAGAAGAAGACATTTCCATTGTTTAAGCTTGGGCTGTTGAGCAAAGGATTACTTTCAGATGCAGTCCCTAAAGACGTGTGCTGCTCAACCACATGGTGGTGGAGAGGGCTTGGGCTTCATATCTCCATGGAACATTGCTCTTTGGCAAGACCATTTTACGTCTTGTTCTCGCCCAATTCCTCCCCTAAATACTGTTATTCTGGTTCTGTTTCCCAGCTAAATGCTACGAGTGACACACGTGGGTCTTGTTTTCTTTTTTTTAGGGAGTTGCACCTGCCATGTTACCCACATAAGTTTCTTTTTTTCAGTCATTAATATATTTTATGTGTTAAACTAACAGTTTTATAAACTTGTCCCAAAAGGTTGCTTGTAGCAGTGTCGTTTCAGGAGCACACTTTTTTTGAAGCATAAAAGGACGTAAAAAAATGTTGTAATATTATGAGCTAATTAAAAGTACCCCCTTTTAGTTCTGCTCACTATGCAACCTTGCCACTGTTCTACTTGTCTCCCTTGAACTCATTCACTCACTCACTTACTTGTCTGCTAACTCACATGCTTGTTTCAGCTAACATAAGACAAATCACCTATGTGAAGAAAGGGAAACATTTCTATAGGTTCCTCTTCTTTCCCCCGCGATTGGCTGAGAAAAAGGAATAAAGAGCTGGAGTAACAGAAGAATGAACTCTTTAGATAGCGTTCTCTTTTTCAATGTATGTTGTTTTCGAACAAATTAATTTATAGGAGTATAAAGCTTTTGAAAGGGGGACATGAAGTTCCATCTTTTGTAGCTGTTGTGACTGTTCTGTGGTGTTTTTATGCTGTATTGTGAAATAGAGGAAAGCGGGAGGATAGCTCAGCGGCAGCGTATGCGTCTTGGAAGCAAGACGACACGAAGCAACAACAGGTTCGATACCCGGGTCCGCGCTTAGAAACCTCTGGGTGTTTAAGCGCGTTATAAATATGTAACTAAAAAAAAAAAAAAAAAAACACAATTATGCAACTAAGAAAAACAAACAATTCCTGTTACAGCGCCTTGATGCCTGCGGGCTGTTTGAGCGCTTTATAAATGTAAAAAATTTTAAAAAATAAATAAATAAAGTGGTACATCAGATCAAAATGGGTTTAACATTGAAAACGAGTACCCTAAAGTTAGTCCTGGAAGCAGGAGAAGAGGTTATGGCCAATATCAGGCTAAGATCACCATAGAGGTTTTGGCTAGTATCAAAATAGAAGCTAACAGAACTACTTTCTACTTACCATCCATGGAAAGTGTGACAAATCTGAGGATGTCGTCCCTTCTTCCCTGGTGGGAGACATTTTCCATGGGGCCAGGGTGGTGCGTTTTCAGTACAATAATCCCACAAGGGGTTGTGCACAGGGGGTGGACCACATGGGAGAGGAAGCCTCTTATGTGATTAGCGATGTCCCTTCCCAGAGAACGCAGTATAATCCCCCCATGTCACAAAACCCCTACTGGCAAAACACAAATTCTTCTTCTTCTCCCGTCTTAGAAAACTCTAACATTGGGAAACACCATCTAATCAAAAATACAACATTGCAAGCTATTGCATAACATGTCATGTAACATAAGTGGCATGACATAACATAAGTGGAATGAGAGTGAGTGAGTGAATTGGTGAGGGAACGGGCCCACTGCAATAGCACGTTTGCTCTTCTGTTGTGGTTCGCCTTTGATGTTCTCCTAGTTTTGTACTTTGAACAGGAAGTATTTGATTTGCATCTGAAGGAGGCAGTAGGCAAAATGGCATTCAACATGTACGCCAATTGTAATATGAACTTTGGCAGGTTTCATGCATAATCAGCATGTTTGTTCCTAGAATAGCTACTAACCTTCCACCAACACAGCCATTTGATGTTGTACTACATTTTCAACTTCGCAGTTCTATCTCATTATTCTATGAGGCAAGGATTATACTTCCCATAGTTATTTGTATTGTGTTTACAGAGTTTTTGTAAAATGGAAATTATGCAAGAAAGGCATTAGCTCACTTTTCAGAATGGCACACTAACCTACACGATGTACAAATGCTTGCAGAATTCTGTTGTGAGGTAATTTGAAATTCAGTGAACACATCAAGGAACTCATTTTGCTCCCGGCGTGGCGTCGCGTGAAATTCATGCGTCAAATGCTCGCATAAAGGTTATGTGCATGCATTTCATGCCACACCATATTTTCATTCATTGGTATGGTGAAGAGGAGGGGTAGAACTTAACTTACATTTCCACTGCTCCCTTCCGCTCCGCGATACAAATATTCCAGCATTTGCAACTGGAGTTTTATGCAGACGCAAATGCTAGGGATTCCTATGGAGTTCGCTGGCTTTTTAGACATGGAAAAAGCAGGACAGACTCCATAGGAATCCATGGTAAATGCTGCCTGCAATGTGTACTTGGCAGACAGTGTTTAGTTAATTTACATAGTGGAGTGCAAAATGGTGGCATACAAGCATGTAAACCACCTTTGTTTCCTCCACTTTTGCACTCTGCTGTGCAAATGAGGAAGATTTGCCGGCGGGTCCCGTGTACATGAAAGTGTACAGGCAATTTAGGGGAACTGTAGACCATGCCCACTAGAATACAGCTCTGACTCAGCCCCAGCCCTCCCAAGCCCTAACTTGTTTCGCTCTGCTTTCAAGACTTTCTTCGTGTTGTGACTTTTTGGCATCGTCTGTTTACTCGAATTAGGTTTTTCGACATACCTAACACTAAAATCCGATTTTTCAGAATTTCATTATCTATGTAAGCATTTTCATTTCACATTATTTTAATATTTTGTTTGGTCAGTCTCATAACATGACTAGGGTTTACTATTCGATGAGTCACCTTCCCCCGACTATTATTGAGGTCCATCTTTAAGTAAAGCTCTCAAGTTTTCCGTGGCCTTGTTTGAGAAGTCCATCCAGTCCTGCTTTTTTCACTTTAGACTTTAGACTCTGGGACTTGTAGTTTTTTATTTCCCATTTGAAATACAGGAAAACTGTATGTCCCAGAATCTCAAGCAAAAACAGGACTGTATTGCCTTATCACACAGGGCAACAGGAAACGTGGGAACTCTGCTTTACGTGTTCTTTCCCTTTTATTGTAGTCATATTGTTACTTGCTGAAGTGGTTGTATTTTTACACTCAGAGCAAATAAACAAAAACTTAAACAGTGAGGCATCTTGCTTCAGCTTAGTTGTGAAGGTCCTTCATAAAAATGTGAATACCTTTTATACATTTTATAGATGTATGCTATTCAATTGACTACGGAATGCTAGCTGCACACAAGCTTTTACACCGTTTTGTCAGAGTGGGTTTGTCCATTGTGTTAGGTTATCTTTTGACTCCATGTCACCAGGTGAAAAGCTACTCCAGTCCTGGGATTTGAGTTCAGCTTAGATATACTTGAGACCATTTTATTCAATTAACTTGACCCAGTACTGCAACTCACAGATTGCAATTGTTGAATAAATGAAAGCCCAGGACAGGAGCATGGAATCGTATGCTATGATAATGTTTATTTGTATAACGCCTATACACAGCGCAAGTGTTTCAAAGTGCTCAGGGAGGGAACAAGGGGAAAAAACCACAGTCATTCAGAGCCCTTGAATTTATGAACGATACGAGTCTGAACAGGCAGGGTAAGGGCATATAGTACAAGTAACAGTGTAGATAACAGCAAATAGGTCTGACAATGATTCTGCAGTTTTTCTAAGTGCATTGAGGTGCCACCATGCAAGGAGGGGACACAGAGGAGGTAGACCATCTTCAAGGCATGCTGCACTCCGATCGTGCAAGTGCACAGAAGATACGGGAGGGGCGGGTGACTATTGCATGAGAGGGGTCCAAGTGCACAGTCAGTCAGAAACTGGGCTAAGTGCTGAGAGATGACACTCTCATGGGTCAGTTACCGAGTGCAATAAAGATTAGGCAAGTGCAGGCCAGGAGGCAAATGCGAGAGGACTGGCAAGGGTGCCAGGGACCTGTGAGACATCTGAATGGAAAAAGAGGGAGAGAGGGATAGAGCAGAGAGGGAGGTTAGCAGGGTAGAGGGAGAGAGAAGGAAGAGAAGACAGCATTGTGTCACTGATGAAATGAAGTAATTTGGTAACCTTCAGATTTGCTTATTATTGATAAATGATCCATTTTGGTTTCCATTTGGAACCTCTATGATTGTTAAATAAATGTTCAATACAAATAATTTAGTACATCTGCAATAACTGGATCTGGATTCCTATCCTCGTCGTTGTTTTTTTTTTGCTGCAGTCAGAGTTTGCTATACTAAACGTTATTTCGTAGTCAAAGAAATGAGCGAGCATATATATTTTTTTCTGAAGATTATTTCCTGAACTGTTTTGCCAATTCGCTGTACAACAAATATCGGTCGTGTGTAAACAGAGCGCTAGCGCCCGTGTTTGTCCACAGTGAGAGCTACAGATGCACACAGCGCGGTTGTGTAATGATGGGAACAGCTGACTCATTAGTAGGGAGCACTGAAAGGTAATTAACCCTGGGAAAAGTACAGCTGCCATGCGAGCTGTTCCTTTCTGTAGGATCTGATTAGAAATTAGTGTTAAACCAGTGATTCTTAAAAATAACTGTCATTGATAATTCACTTTCCTGCTCAGGTGGGGCTCACAAAGGGGAAGTGGAAAGCAATGTGCGTGTTGACAAAAGAGTCGCCCTCCAAGAAGGCAGGTTTTCAGGAGGGCACACCTGGAAGGTGACAATGAGGGAAATGAGGACGAGAAGGCGGTTACAGGTTTTGTGCGCAGCACTGTTGTAAAGGGTTTTTTTATTTATAAATGAGTGATACAGAAAAAAAATCTAGCGTGTTTTTTTTTTCTTCAATCAAAGCCATTCGGGATCATAATAGTCGCCTTGTGCTGAGATGATATGTTGGTGCTTTCTGCCTGGAATGACTGACAGTACAAGTTGTGCAGTTAACGCCGTCGCTGCTCCTTTCATCCGGCGTTCCATACACGCCTAGTGAACATGTGATGTGCACTGATAGCCATGGGGTTCAAGCTACTGGTAAGCGTTTAAAGGTGGCACTCGTATGAACAGAGTGTTACACCCATCAGGTGTTTGTGACTGAAAGCGCTAGAGTTTTCAGAAGTTTCTGCATCTCTAGTTTTCATATTGAAATATTATGCAAAGTTCCCCTTGTTCACCTAAAGGGGCCTCTAGTTTTCATATTGAAATATTATGCAACGTTCCCCTTGTTCACCTAAAGGGGCAGATCGCTCTGTTTGCAATTCAAACAAACAAACTACTGAGGCAAAGTGAGCCCGGTGTACCAGACCATAATGCATGTTTTTTTTCTTTACACTTGAAGTCATCCTTGTGCTGCACATTGACAGGGTAATTTGTGGAATAATTGTGCGCTGAAATGTCTAGCGCAAGCGTGAGAAACGCAGCGCACGTGTGGCACACGCTCCCTCTCTGCGCTAGGCGCGTGCGCTACTTCTGCGCTGAATTCTATTAATTGGCCCCTGAGTTTGTGACTAATACTAGCATCATGAAGTTGGGTCTGGATAGCTGTTCTTCTCACTGTGTGCCAAAGCTAATGCATGGAAAGGACTCTGTTTTTGTAAAACAATTGTTTGCATTCCTTTCCTGAGTAAATAAGCGACGATGGTGGTATGTTCGATGAAGGACCTCCGTCAGCTGACAAGTGTAAGGTGCAAAACCATTTAGAGAAAAGTTTTTTTGTCCTATTGCGTAAAAGTGTTAATTCTATGATTAAAGAAAAAAGTGTTGAACTAATTAATAATCAGGTTAGCTGAACGAGGCGCCTGATCTTAGCCAGTTGTCTATGTTGCTTTCACTAGTTTCTCTGAACTGTTTGGCAACTTTAGGCTTCTGGCACTCCCTCACTCACACAGGCAGCACGAGGATAATGAGCTGAGTTTATCGCGATAGATAATCGGCCCCATAATGGAAACCAGCAGATTTTCTCGCCTAGCAAAAAGCCCCTCGGATTTGATTGGAGATTGTTAATTTTACACCTGCCTAGCGCATTTGCAAGGTGGAGAGTTCCATGCGAACAAGCTTAGCAACCTGGCACCACTAAAACAGTGTCAGTTGAGTCAGGGGAGAACACCTATGTGCCCTGTAAAGCGCTTTGGATAAAGGCGCTATATAAATAAGACATCATTATCATTATCATTCTCAGAATTAGGCCAGCCTGTGAGTGGTCAAATTCTGGGTGGCATTTAGTGGGATCACTGCTGTGACTCAGTGGCACATGCTATGTTGTGTGGAGTACTGGGGAGCACCTGCTAATGCCAGGCGATGCTGCCCAAGCAGTCAGCATGTTGTGTTATGCTGGTGATGCACAGCAATCTACCTGGGGTTGCCCAAATGTGACATCAGGCAGCGTCAACTATCCAGGATAAAGCACAGCCAATTCGTGATGGGCCTGAAAATAAGAGATCATGTAGCGCCCACCCTTCAGAGCTTTGATGGGCAGCCTGTGGTGGGATGTGTCCTCTTTAGCACTCAAGTCCATGGGTGGAATTCACCCGCCCTTTGTAAAGGATCAGGTCAGCCCGTACAAAACTGCAGATGCCTCTGCTCCAGAGACTTCATTGTTGAGACTGTGCTAAAATTTGAAAAATGTAAACCGCTGATCGAGCATTATCCAGTAAAGCAGGCCCACCTCTAAAACACACTGGCGTTAATGTTGTTATTGGTTCTTAAAAACCTTGCATTTAGCAAACACCTACAAAATGACAACAATGCACATTGCAAAATAAATAAAATAAATAAAAAGGCAAGACTCCGTTGAATAACTTTATTGTACTTCGCACAAATGTGAACTGAACATGGGGGTGCTCAGTCATTTGCATCTGTTTAGTTCTTGAAAATATCTAATCCGGCCCTGAACATTAAATGGTAATTTCTTTCTGATTCAGACTTTGGTCTCATCATTTTGAAAACCAGCAAAGTGGTATCATAGTCTCATCTGAGGGTTTTATGCCATTTTCTAATTTAGGGCCATACTGAATATTGAATTTACTATTCGGCCAAATACCAAATAGTTGGTCCCGATATTTAGCAGGAGTCGAATAGTTTAGGGTTCACGAGGGCAAGGCCTGGCGACCACCACCTTCCCCCAATTGTAGCATGGGGTTGGGGGTCAGTGGGCCTGCATATGGGGCAGCTTGGGCAAGCCCTGGTAGCCCCATAGTGTTTTGTATTTAAAAATGATGTGCAACAGGGGCCTTGCCCAAGCTACCCCATATGCAGTATTTCTTTAAATTACTTGGGAGGTGGCCAGCAAACCCCCTCAGCAACAATTGCACGATCGCCGGCCTTGCCCTGCTGGCCTCTGCAACTGCTTTCTTTTTCTAAATTGGGGGTCTGCCAGGGCAAGGCCAGGTGGACCACCCCCCCCCCAGCAAGAATGGCGAGGGTCACTGTTTCATGCCCTGGTGCCTCCTCCGCGGCTTTGGGGGCCGCCAGTGCAAGCCTCAGTGGCCCCCCACCAACAACTGTCGGGGTCACCAGTCTTGCCCTGGTTGCTCCCACAGTTGTTTTTTTTAAACTTGCTGGGGGGCCACCAGGGCAAGGCCCGGTGACCATCCAGCAACAATTGTGGGGGTCACCAGGCCTTGCCCTGTTGGTCCCTGCAGCTGCATTAAAGAGCGGAGTGCCGCCAGGGCATGACCTGGCGACCCCCTAACAGCAAGGGTGGAGGAGGTGGCAAGAGGGCTTTCCTTGGCCTTGGGAATGGGGTAGGCTTCAATAGCCAATAAGGTAAGACCATAGTTGGCTGCTGCAACCTCTCATGATTAGAATGTTTCTATGATTTGCTATCTCACTGAGAGAGACAGCAAGCCATAGAAAGTGGACTGGACTTCGGCTTCAAGTAAGTATTCAGCAGAAGCCGAATAGCTCGTTTTCAGCTGATATTTGGCCGAATACTTACTCAAAGCCGAAATTCGTTACACCCTTATTTTGTATATAAAGTTTTAAACTATAACAGTGACATTGTGTAAGTGGTCCATCTATTCTAGTAGCCATAGTGCTCCTTTGCAGAGTGCTTTCCAGCAATCATGAAGAGTGCATTTATTACTAGATTGATGCATGCACATTGTTTTCTACACTGTAAATGTGGGTGTGGCCTAAGTCTGTTTAAATCATCAGTTATATGTGTAAACTACAATGCACTTATTTCTTTATAGTAAATTTGTTGACATCTCTCCAACCGTGACATTTGGTTGACATTTGGTGTTATTTGTCACCCCTTTATGTTGAGAAGGAAACAACGTTTCTTTATTTTAGGAACATGTTTTAGTTGTGTACCTATGCTTCTTAAAGTCTTATGAGTCATGAACATAGTGTTTGTTGGCTGTTATCTCAGTCAGTGTTGAGTATATGAGGTATATTTGCAAGGTAACCACTCAAAGAATATATTTAAAAATTAAGCTATCTGCATGTAAATACTTCTATACATAAAAGAAGTATCTGGTGAAGCGCAGAATGGGATCGCCACCTGGATCATTCAGCTGTACATTAGAATAAACACATTGTTCCGGATTATATGTAAGCACGAGTACGAGTTTTCAATTTGCGCATTCATCATTCATCATTCATCGCATTGTGAGTGCCATGTGAGAGGCTCTTCTTCTTTCCCAGTTTTCATAAAATCACATACATTGTGGACCATAAGGCGCTTGTCTACGTATGTAATTGTCCTTAGCATAGGAAACAGCCAGGAAGAATTAAGTGTTAAGAAGTAGAATGTAAATATAGAATATAAATTATTATATGTTGGATATAGCTTAGAGTTTGGCATGTCTTGGATAATAGCTATGAACGTGTTCACATAATGACTGAATGTCTTTGTAGCAGCTTATTTAGAAAAGCTTTGTGTTGGGGACAAACAGGTCAGACATGGATAGCTACTAGCAGGAATCGCATATGTCCAAGTTAAATACTTTGGACTTTGTCATTTAAAAAGAGTTGAAAGGGGTCCAGATGGGGGTCTAGGCAAAATGCACACTGAAAGTAATGCAAGGTTGGTAGAAATATCCAGAACTGTGGTTGGCATCAAGTAAACTCCCAGGCAGAACCTCTGGTGTTCTATAACTTTGCTTCTGAATTCTTAATTCTAACTTCTATATTAACGTCTGACTCGTAGATCGATAACCAAGCATAAAGCTGGTTCCAGGAAGATGCCACTGACTACTGGGTTTTCACGACTCTGATGAACGGCATCTGAATCAGCAACTATTACAATGATCATGGTCCCAGGGCAATCATCGCCTCGCTATGAAGTTTTCCTGGAACTTAAAAGAAGCATTCTTCTTTGCTGTAAAATGAAATGATGACCCACTGGAGACTTATATTGGCATACCTGAGTGGATTGGTGCAAATTGCAATCTTTGTAAATACCCATTCAAGAGTACTCTTCAAGATATGGATATCATTATTTGGGACAAGAGGTCTAGAAGGAAGCAGAAGAAGACTCAGAGTCACTGCCACGGCTTACTGTATTCTGTGCAAGCGACAACAGGTGCTCTTCATAACAATAGCACGTGCAATGCAAATACAGAGTTTCCCTTGAAAATTAGTGACACGGCATACACTAACTCCAATATACATTGCCCTTTGGAGTAAAGAACAACAGTGCGTACATGCATAATGTAAAATATGTGTAATTATCTGTTTATTGATGGTCATGCTTTTAAGGGCTATGGGCCAGCCCCCATGACTGTCAGAGTGCTGTACAGGAAGTCATTGAGGTTCAGACATACTTAGATAGCATTACGTACACTCAAGGTGTGAGTCAAAGAGAAGTGAATAACAGCCTCAAAACACTGCGGCTCGCAAAGGATGTATCCTTTGATGTGTGCCTTTGGGGTCTGTTGGATCTCGAGTGCCAGGGACAAAGTTCCCCAATCTACTCAGATAAGTAACCTCAGCTGGTTGATTGTGAGAATACTGTAAGTGTATTTCACAGATGGATTTGCTTTGCTGTCATGCGTGTGTCTGTGTGCTTGCACATACATTATCATTATCCTTGAGAATATCTGACTATGTCTAGTAAGTATATGTTGTGGATGTGTTATCTTCATCCATAGCCAGGTCAATTTTAATATGGTTGGGGATCATGCATTTGTGGGTATTTCCTATTGTGTTATGTGAACCTGGCCACGTTAAAAAAAATAGTTAGGGAATGTATGTGTGGGTGTATTTGTGCATACACTATCTGTATCATGTTTGTTTGTTGGTATTTGGCCGTTTTGCACACGTCCCAAATATAGATACATTTTTCAAATCATTATAGACCATTGCCTCGAGTGGCCTGATCTGATTTTTGAAGCTTATGTGCTATTCGCTAGTTCCACCTAATGGTTGGGGGTATGGCAAACATCTCCTAAACCAAAATGGACAACTTTGAGATATTTCAAACAAAATAGAGTGTTTCATTTTTGTTTTACAGAGACCACAATCCAAAAACACTTTTAAATAAGTCCTCTTTGACCATGAAAACCTTCATCATATGCATTCAGATTTTGACACTTTTTTCATATTTGGCCAAGTTTTACCACGAGGTAAAGAAAATAGACAGACATTTTCCTATGTAAAGTGTCTCATAAGCTTAACGATAGTGTTGCTTTGTTCAAGGGCATAATTCACAAGATGGTGTCATTCCTTTCCTTTATGGTGATTTAAACAGTTGTGGGTGCCGCATCTGAACTCCAAAATCAAGGCAGAAGATACTCTGGAAAGGTGGGATGCCATTTCTGCCACTCACAGATATGTCTTCGCAAAACCAATGCAGTGCAGCCATGAGAGGAGACTGGATGCCAACCAGTTTGTGCTGCTGGCTGCAAAAATAGCAGAGCAATGAGAAAAAGATGGCCAACCTCCCGCCTCTCCCAACCACGTGCTGGTGATTACATAGAAAGCAGTGAGGATTCTATGCAAAATGTACAAGAACTTCCCAATGAAGATCAAAAGTGCAGTTTCTTATGGAAGATGCATATCGGCCAATATCAAGATTTTCTCTTGATTGCAATATGAAAAATTTGGTATAGAATTTCTGCTCTTTGTTTTATGTAACCAAAAGAACAGCTAACAAGGGAATTGACCGATCAAGTTGTAGCATGTCTCCAAACCTCATAGGAACATGCCAAACAGTATGCAATGATCTTACTCCGACTGTCCACTTCCATGAAATGACGCAATAAAAAGAAACAAAGTGAAACATCTAGCCAATCTCATTTGGCATGTAAGAGTTTCCATATGTTTACATTTTTGGGAGGGACGTAGTACATTTATAAAACTAGTTCTCAATCTCACATCAAATTTGCATGCAAAATTGTATTTGTTCCGAATGCTGGAATCACTCTGCCTATACAAAGAATTATTTTCCGGACATAGCGGTCAATGAACTATCGTAACTTTGTGAGTATTCGCGTAAAATGTGTGTGGAAGGGAGGGACAGCTTGGCAAAGGTTCCATATCATTTGTTATATTTGGAATAAATGGTGAGCTCTCTGAATATGTTAGGTATATTGATTTTTATGTCTATCTGGAGAGAGAATTAACTCTCTATCAGAGTTCTTGAAGATAGATATTAGAGGCCCCGAAGTCAGTCAGCTACTTCGTAATGCATAAAGCGTTCACCATAGTAACATTTCTGTTATGATACAAAACAATGGTTGGATACGCACGCCACTTTAGATATAATCTACTTAAAGTGTTCATTTGATGTAATCTTTACTAATTCAGTAAAAGACTTAAGGTGCAGGGGAGAATAACTGATCCTGACACATCGATCATGTAAATATGCAATACAAAGTAAAGTTCCCAGGGTGTGGGTACTCCCGTCCCTTGCACACTTTCAAAGGTCGAAAATCAGCCAAACAATTGTTGATAATGGTGATAAGTGAAACAATTTCTGAGTTGCTTAAATGATGGGACTGTTATACCAAACGTTACACAAAACAATGATTGCATTCCAAAAAAGTAGCTTTTTTCTTCACGGTTGTCTCTTTAATAGGGAACCCAACGCATTTCAAGCTATCAAACTCTTCATCAGGGGTATTCTACTGTTCAGTATTCTGTAATTTAACAAAATATTCAAGATCACCTCAGGCTTAATTAATCACTTACTAGGTAAAAGACTCCAGAAATTCTCTGGTCGTCTATATGATTCTTGCACAATGTCTAAATATGTCTGGTCTCGACAATGATATGGATGAAACCAGCGCAAAGTCTGTTGGGACCTCTATTTCAATCAATTAAATGGATCACAATGAAAATTGATGAATGAAGGTCAGTAGAAAGTATATATCTTACCACTATATATCTAGTGTCCAAGGCAGGAGGGCTGTATGACTCTATCAATCACAGTACTTCATTCATGTCTGGCACAGGTCTGTAATGAGAAACCATACCCTATAAGAGTGGAATGGAATACCTATTTGGAATCATGGATTAAAAAAAATGGCAATAAGGAAACACTATATATCGTATCTTACCAAAATAATAAAGTGCTTGGCCATTAAATGGTAACTCTTCTCAATCCATCAATGTGTGGTATGGTGCAAGACCACAAGTATGATATCTAGAGAGACGGATGCATAATGATGCTAGTGGGCATTGCAGTGATGTAATATAGATATACCAGAGATGAACATTCTAGCAATCAGCCCAAAAGTAGAATGCACCAATTGTTTCTCACCTGGATGTCTTGCAGTAATCAAGAAGCAGTGAAAGGAAATGTAACTGTGATAAACCTGAAGCAGTCTCCACCTACAGGGTGCAGATGATGTAAGATATTAGCTAAATAGTAATTGCTTAAAGCATGGAGAAGGAGGCATCTTAAGCTGCTAACAAGAAGTAAAGAAGGGCCGGAATCCATTATCTCCTATCTGCTCTGGGGCCGAACGCTCGTAAAAAGCCTCTGCGGATCTCATGGTAAAAAAAAGGATAGAAAATGGCTGCCGTTGTAAATAAAGTGTCTGCGAGACATGATGACGTTGTCTCGTACCTTGCCTCGTCCACCCATTCATGTTGTCATGGCCCTGAACGGTGTATGTAAATTTAGAGACCTCAAAACAAGCTTTGAGGGAAAAGATGGTACCCTTATGTAAATGTGAGATCCACGTGTGATGTAGCTGTTCTGTTGCTTGAAGTATGTGAAATGAGGAGCAAGAGACTGATAGATATTAATAATAAAAGAATCCCCGGAACATAAACTGGGAAGTTATTAAGAATGAGTGTAGTGCATTTGTAAAAGAAAATCTCAAAATGGTTGAGGTAGTTAAAAACGAACCATGAGGTAATTGACCAAGCTTTAGGTGTTACAGCACATTCAGCAGATGATGAGTGTGACAAATATTTTAGATGGAGCTCAAAGTGATTGAAGTAGTTGCAAACAAACCCTGAGGTAATTGCGCACAATGTATGTGTTACAGTACATTCAGCAGACGAGAAGTGTGGCATAATGTTCGCTAGCTCAAGTATAGGATGTTACAACGTCTTTAAATATGGTACATCCAGTAATCAACAATGGTGACCTAAAGGTCAGGTATGGGATGTTACATCTTTAAATAGTTCTCATCCAAGAAACTGTACATCCAGTGATCAACAATGGTGACATAAGGTAATTAGTCCATCACCCAGGTGAATTTGGATCTGATGGTATGGGCATTATAATCCATTATACCTATTGGTCCATATATTTCTCAAGTTGCGCCCGGATGCCCCTGGGCCGGATGGTGCGTGTTATAAATAAAACAAATACAAATACATATGATCTGTTATAAGCAATGTACCTCATGAGAGTGTGTGTTTCAAAACTCCTCCATCAGTTTAGCAGAGTCTGATAATTTTCTACATCCCATACACAGTGTATACATTCAGGATGTGCAGAAAGGGCCATATAGCATGTGCCCTGATGGGCGGAAAAGGACCGGGACCCATTTAATCCGGTGAATCAATCATTGGATGAAAGGCATATCTGCTTAGCCTACTGCTATATGCTCTTAGCTTTTAAGTTGCACAGGTTTAGGACAAAAGCAATGTATGGTGTAGGTCTGCAAAAATTGCTTTTCAGTAGACTTCGCCAACTCCCAGTGATTTGATGCAACAGTTCCTCACGTACTGCTCTAGTTACATTCAATTACACTGTGCTATACAGAGTGACACGATCATTAATATTCAATGCCTTGCTGCAGTTATTAAGAACACCATCTCCCGCTTCCCATAAACTGATCTCAATAAACATGACATGACTGCTGTTTTACATAAGGCCTCAACAGCCGCAGTACCCAGTCTATTCTTATTACTATGAAATATCACCCAACCCTAGACCACGCCCCACAATCAACCCTCTTCAAACTTTACTACAAAACTGTATGCATTTAATATGATGATGTTTACTTGTTTGCATCCCCTGAGGAGAGGAAGTATCCTTGTGTGCTCTTGTAATCCTGCATGTCCTGGCACCTACAGCTTGTCCTCGCTAAAGCTTTCCATGGCGTCAACAGTCCCCCTCCAACACTGAGTACGTACTATATACATTTTCCTAATAAAATGAACTATATGAAATGGAACCGACCCATCACTGCACACTGAGCTTTTACTGCGCTGTCGGCAATCTTAGAAAATGCAGGCTCCCATTACTGCGCCCAAGTGGATGGGGTCTGTGGGGGTGTCCCCCGTTCTCCTTGGTCGTAGTAACGGGAGTTGGGGGTTGCAGGGGTGTCCCCCGCTTACCATTATGGTAAGGGGGGATAGGAAAGAAAACAATTTATTTTTTAGAAGGAGCCAGCAGCGTCAGCACCGCCCCACATAAGTGGGAGGAGCTGAAGCCACAGGGGTACATAACAGTCGGTGGTGCACACAGACGTGCGCTGCAGTACAGGTAAGTGGGATGGGTGTTGGAGTATTGCGGGGCATGTGGGCAAAAGTGATCTATCTGATCACTGCACTGCGCTGTAATTGACATCAACATTTTCATTGGCGCAGTTACGGGCGGCGCAGTGATAACATAGATTCTCTGAATTGTGCAGCAATTGTCTAATGCAAACGGAACCATTTTAGGCCTTGAGGTGTCTGTGTAGAAATTGTGGGATGTTTTTACCCATGCATCCGAGCCCTACCACAAAAACTGTGCATTACTGGCATTGAAAACATCATGATGGCCAGAGCTTCCCAGAAAATGCACAGGGAAATGCATGAAGAATAGGCTGCCACCCATTTTTACCGATGTTATGGGCACAGAAGGGCACTGCCTAAAACCACCATTGGGCTACACACAGTAGCCTGAAACCATTGCAAAAGGGGCAATGCTGATTGCCAAAAGCAACCCACAACTATTGGGAATTCATTCCTTCAACGGGCACAAAATTATTTTACTGCAGAACCATACCAGTGCCATGTGCTGAACCTGGATAATATACTTCCATGTAAAATCTCTTGTTTGGAATGCATTCATTCAAGGCTGATCCAAAAAATGGATGCAGTACCGATAAATACCTCAAGGCGGCGCTAGCGGTCTAAACTCTGACAGGGAAACTGCATGTCAGGAGTTGCAGGAGAGGCCTTTACATCAAAGGCTGGGAGTTAATTAACATCTTAACCACATGCTGTTCCCAGAAGACAATCTGATTTAATTAACAGGCCAAAAGGCTGGGAACCCTTCTCACCTCAGGAAGCCCAGGAAATCACATGGTCATACTAACCAAATGCAAAGTGGCTCCCTGGTCTGCTGACCTCAGCCTCCCAGAGACCACACAATAGGCTCCCAGCAGAAGAGACATGTGATCACTGACCCACCCAAGTCTTGGAGGCGGACTCCAACACTCTGAGAACTGAATTGAAAGCAACATATATATTTTACAGAAACACTGATAACTCTTGGTAACCGGATGACAGAAATGTGAAATGTGGGGAACCTTAAAATGGAAACTTTGCCTACAATTCAAGCCCAGACTCCAATTTGTGTGATGTTCTGGGGCAAAACCCCGCTATTTATTGACACCACAGACACTGTATTTAAGCTAGACAAATGGAAAGTTACTGAGATATGTGTAGTAGGAGGGTGTACATTTGTGTAAATTTTAATGAAAAACCAATATTGCAAAACCAGTTAAAAAGCGCAAAATGTTGCCATTTCTGAATGCAAGCCCCCAGGAAGAGCAGAGTTTGAACAGAGTATACCTCATGTGATATGTGATGGGTGCATGTCATTTTAAACAACTGTGTATCTGTGCAATATGTATTTGAATCAAATATAGATTTGTGGGCAAACTGACCAGGGGAGGATCCTCTGACCCATAAAACCTACAGCATCACCCTGACTCACATTTCCTTCCCCCAATCATGGGAGAGGGGAGAATTGGGCCAATGACAAGTAGAGAGGGGCAGGCTTAGCTAGGCACAGGCACACACCCATTTCAAAACACATAAAAAGAGACTGCTGGGACAGGTAGAGACATTCAAATCCAGTTGCTGCGGAGCGTTTTGCCGGACCACACAACATCCAGAAGATACCAGTTCGCGACTGACTCCAGCTACATACTCCAGAACCTAGGACTTATACTTTAGAACCTAAATCAGAGGCCTAAAACCACAAGCTGGGTTCTCTGCAGCAGGCCTCAAATCATTGCAAGCTACTCACAGCCGGGCGAGCTGCTTGAATCCCTTGCCAAGAACTTTTGCCAGGACCAGTGGAGAGATCCAGGAGCTGTGCAGAGACCGCTGTATCCGGACAGACCAGACCAGTGCCAGACCAGACCAGACCGCGCAGAACCGCAGACCCAGAGACCAGATCGCTGTGAAGTGCCGCTAGCCTGATTGATCAGATCCCTGACGAGGTCCAGTCCTTCCAAAATATATTGTGAGTACTTAGGTCAGATTGTGACAGAAATAAGCTCTTATTTTAAAATAATCTAGTCCAAACTATTTTAATCTAACCAGAACTGCCTCCTAGAAGTTGTCACTTGTCATTTTGTAAAGCTGCACCACTGTCACTTGTCAATTCTGAAGCTGCAAGCTGTCACCTGTCATTTTGAGTTTACTTTAAATCCGAAAAACTACCTTTATTTAATCCTCCGTATCTCTGGAACCGTTTGGGCTACGAACTTGGTTTAACTTTCCTCTAAAAGCTTAGAATCCAGGCTTTCCAACTATTCCTTATACTGTTTCCGCAATCACGATTCACGTACTCGCGAATTTTACCGCGATTTGCGATTTGGATAAAAATCCAGCCACGTCTAACCATCAGCAGTCATTTCTTTCCTTGCTAAAAATTTGTTTGCCTCTTAATCAGCATCTCTGAATCATTGCTAAAGTGAGCCTGAACTTATCCCAAGTAGCTACCACTCCCCCTGAACCTCCTAAAGGGAATTCAAACCATTTTCAGCATATTTCTCACTTCATTGCCATCACCTTTTAAAAGCATTTTGGGCCTGTGTTTCAAACTTCTATCTGTGGTCTAAGCTTGCTGGGGTGAACTGAATTATATTTGATTGCATTCCTAAGAACTATGTGTGTTACTTCCATCTCCTTCCATTTCTTATATTGCATTGGGGAGGGGGGTGAATTGCCAGAGAAAAAGTGATTATTTTATCTTTTGCTAAAATCATATCAAGTATTTCTGTACTGCATTTTATTCCTCATTGCTTTTCCCTTGAAATCATAAAAGTAGTTTTGCTACTTTATCCATCCTATACTAACTCCTCATTGATTGTAAAGAAGTGTGCTAGTGCCAGATTACCCATTGTTGATCGACATCATATGTCTAAGTGTACTATCAGATATTAATTTATTATAAAGTGTGATATATACATATTGTTTAAATTCTCAAATAAACCTTTTAAACTTGCAAAACAGAACTACTTCTTGGCTCAGTGGGGTCAGGGGGATTCTAAGAGAGGGGTGTTATATAGGGGTAGTAATCCTGAACTCATGAACTGGACATAAAGATATATCAATAAGGGTTTCCATTCAGTATCCCAGACTAGGCATTGACTTAGCTGTAGTGTTGAATTGAATCTTCTTACAAATTGGGGGCTCGAGCCGGACGTCTGGGTTAGATCTATCACTTGTGCAGCTTAATACAGTGTGCTAACTGACGGGATACATACATTCGATCGGATCACCACGCTTTTTTACGCTGTAAAGCACTCTTCAAAGGGACACTCTAAGGAAAAGGTCTGTTTTGCAAAAATAAAATACTAATTTCTGTAAGTCAGGACAGAGATCAATCTCTAGAATGAGGACTTGGTAGACATGAAAATAGCGAGGGAGCACCTCTTACATAAGCTATTTGTGAGAGGTGAGTGGACTCACCAGGACCAAACAGTCTGGCTGCAGGACATCGCGCAACAGGTCACTGAAACAGGGCCAGACATATGGAGAGATCAGCGTCCATTACATGTGGCCCTGAGTGAACTATATATGGCTCCTAAAGCCAAAGATGAACACAATAAGATTGCCAGGATAGCGGCATACCTGTACCTATATATGGGAGACATGCAGGATAAATGTACTGAAAGCCAAGATCTGGCAAATAGGCGACAGATGGCGTTAGAGAAGGTCCAATCTGACCTGGTCTCTTCTGAGCAGAGGCTGCAGAGGAGCCAGAAGTTAGAAAATGATAGTAGGCAGTATATCATTAAAATAAAAGAGGATATGGACATCCTGCAACAGGAAAAGGCTGACCAGGATACCAGATTTCTGGCCTTGCAAAAGGAGTACCAAGAAGGTTTGGACTCCCTACTACAGAGCCAGAAAAAGCTGGAGCAACAATTAGATTTCAATAGGGTATGTGCTGAGCAGGTAGTCACCCTGCAAAGCCACCTAGATAGGGAAAAGGCAGAAAGCAATAAATTGATTCTGAAAGACCTGGATACCCAGGCAGAGTTTGATCAGGAGCGCCAGAGAGCTGGTGCCTTCCAAAGGCAAAGGGACGACCTGGCGGCACAGATGCAGACTCTTAGTCAGGAAAGGGACACCTTAGGCCAGGAAGTCTGCCATTTAAAAAGGAAAATGGAAGAAAATCACCTGGCCCTCCAGGGACTGGGTGACCTCCAAAAAGAACACCAGAACTTGTTAGAGCACACCAGGAGGGTGGAGGAGGCTCTGGCAAGAAAGGAGCAGGCCAGTAGGGAAGGGACTCAGGAGGTAACCCTCCTGCAGCAAAGACTGGCCCAGTACTCCAGGACCAATCAGGAGGCACAGAGAGAAAATGAGGCTCTCTGTCAGCACAATGATAGGCTCCAACAACAGGTAGCGATGCAGGAGAGACTGATAGAGTCTAGTAAGGCCTTAACTGAGGAACTGAAAGCGCAGGCTCTTGCATTGCAACAGGGAGCAGGGGCGGATAGAGACCAGGTGCGCTGGGAGAGGGAGACTCCTGAGCATAACCTCAGGAGCCCTAGTACCAGAGGCCTTCATATCTCTCAGTCCCTGGACTCTGCCACCCCCATGTCCCCTCGCGCACATGAGCACTGGGCCACAGGGATGGCAGATTACTATCCAGCTAAAAGTATGGGGCTCATAGGCCAGTACCACCCAGTTATGGAGGGGCGGGCATCCGGGTATGGGCACCCAAGCACAGTGCAATTTAGTGGGGAACCCCAGGAGAGTAGGCCCACTAAGGGCATCCTGAAAACCTCTGCCCAGTTAGGTCAGTGGGGTGGATAACCAGCAAATTTTGGCAGCAAGGAGGGATCTGAAGACTCCTCTGAGCGGTACAGGAAACAGGAGACCAGGTCCCCACATTCTGCCAGCCATTCACAGGCTCGCAGAATCTGGGAAAACCTGGAAGATCAGACGGGCACCTCTGGGAGCAGTGCTTCTGAGTCAGAGGATGAATGGACCAGGGTTACCCGAACCAAAAAGGCCAATAAGGCATAAAGGGCCTTGCTTAAGGACCCATTGAAGCAAATAAAGGCAATCAGGAGTGTCATCACTCCTTATCATAAGAACGCCAAGTATTCCGTTTGGGAGCACTTGGAGCTCTATGAGCAAATGATGGAGACTTTCCATTTGAAGGACAGCAGTAGCTGCATCCAGTACGTCAAATGGACATTCTCCCCAGAATACTCCAGTTTCTTTGCGGGGCTGGAGGACCAAAATCATTTAAGATGGTCCAACTATAAGGCGGCCATCTTGAAACATTTTTCTGTTCACAGAAATCCTCAAGAGGCTCGCAAGGCAGCCTACAATTTGCAATGTGGGGAGGATCAGGCCCCACAAGAGTTTGTGCAAGAATTAAAACGTGCTTTTGTGCAGACCACCAGAAGGGTGTGCACGGATAGCAGAGAATTTATCAATACGTTTTTCCATGCCTTACCCAAATACATAATGACCCAGCTCGTGAGAGATTTTCATGAGAAAAGATCTTTAGACTGGGTCATTGAACAGGCTACCCGGATCTATGAGGTGCAGAAGCCTATCAAAAATAAAAATAACGCGCCAAAAAACCTCAAAACCAACAGCACCCCTGCTGCTGCCAAGGTGGCAGAGGTAAAGGTTGCCCCCGTTTTAGATTTGGAGATGGGGGGGCCTAAAAACCTGCCTGCACCAAATAATTCACAGCCCAGAAGGCCCTTGGGCCAGTCACAGACAGGGAGTCGAGGAGGTAGTCCCACAAATGGGGTCCCCCGCTCCCCTGACTATGTAAGTCCCCGCTACAAGGGAAACCGACCAATCCTGGGTTATGTGTGGACTCCTCCAGCCCAAGGGGGGGGATCCAGCCAAGCACCTGACCCAGGGAACTTCCCTCCTAACTTCCCCCAGGAGGGCAGAGATTCTCCAAATCCTGGGCAGAACTTTTCCCCCAGGTATCCACCCAATTTCCAGCCCCAAAATCATCCATCCTTCTTTCCCCAATTCCCTGAGCCCAGACAACCTAATCCGGGAGAGGGGAGGCCAAGGGTGGAGGGGTACCAAAATCTTCCCAACCAGGGGTACTACCAGAGAAGGGATAGCTACCCTTCCCGGGATCAGCCCAGGGGAGAAAATAGAGCCCTGTATCAGCCTGAGCGGGTTTCACAACTTGAGTGCCAGGTCCAAAACATGGCACGAGATCTGGGTCACATACTGAGGGCTCAACAGAACCCTCAGCTGAGCATGCCACCGCAGAATGCCCCAAACTCGGGACCTGGTGCTCCAGAACAATGACGGGGGCAGCACCCCGATAACCCACCGGTTCCCAGGGAAGAGGCACAAGGGGAAGGGGGGTGTAAAGCCTTGGAGGAAGCTTCCTTCCCAACTTGTAAACAGCCCCTGGAAAACTAGGAACCGGAAACAAAATCTCCTGCCCCTAAAAGCCTGCCTCCCAAGGAGCAGAGGGGGGGGTAGGAGAAACAAAGGACCCAAACAGACCCACTTTGTGAAGGAGGTACAGATCTTCCAATTTGAGGGAGAGGGATCCTCAGAGGATCCTGGGGAAAGGATCTTCTCCTTTAGAGATGGGGGAACTCCTCCCAAGGAAAAATGGGTCCGAAGGGATGCCAATTCAGACTGGGGAGATGTGGAGACTGAGCTACCGCCGCCCATCATCTCATCATAGAACCGACAATACCAAAATCCCCTGGTTCAAACCCATCCTGGTGACTGCCTCCAAAAAGGGGGGGGCGGCCCAGAACCGGAACCAGGGGAACCCACAATGGCTCTGATCTCCAGTTGCCAACTTTTTCTTTCAGATTCCCCAGGCTTTCCACAGAATTCTGCCCAAATCTCTTCGCTAGCAATGTCCGAAACCAGAAAGTTAGCCCACCAGTTGTCCAAAAATGTGCATTATCTGTGCCCCCTTGAGGAGAAGGAGGGAAGATACTATGCCCCGGTACAAGTACAGGGGCAGGGTACAATGTTGGCACTGGTGGACACTGGATCCCAAGCTACCCTTCTGTCCAAAAGGGCCTTTGAGGAACTAAATACAGGAAGGGGGGAGAATTACCGTATTCCTCTCACCTCTCTTCCTGGACAACTGCAGAACTTTGACGGGAAGGAAATTCCCGTTGAGGGGACTGCAGACTTGGACATTAAAATTGGGCGACACAAGGTGAAACACCCGGTCATAGTAGTGACTCCAGAGGGCACCCCTTGTTTACTAGGGAATGACCTCCGAAGAAGGTTGTCACCCCTAATAGATTGTGTAAACAAGGTCCTCTGGACCCAGACTAGCCGACCAATAAAATTAAAACAGAGTGTCAACCATGTTAGTTTAAACGGCACCTGCCACATGGTTGAACAAAAATCTGGCCAAGTAGAATTTCACTTCCAGAACAACCAAACTCCAGACGTGACAGTAATAGCAGTAGGACAACAGACTGGTGATGGGGGGTCCTCTCTATTTCTGAAAATCAACCTTCCTTCCAGTTTAAGGTGGTATTCCACACTGGAAGGAAACACCCTGAAATTCTTTACTAATCCACAATCAGAAACTCCCACTCCTATAGTCCAGAAAGATGTGAAATCAGCTCAGAGCCTGGCTGATATTCAGCAAATTGGGGAGCAGTTGTTCATCCCTGTTTAGTTAAATGATGGGAAGGACTCTGTTCTCGCTCGAGTGTGTGTGAACAACGGTAAGAGCTTCATCAGCGAAGCCATGTTCCTCCAACTCCCAAAAGATCCAGCCATTCCCACATTCAAACTGATAGACAAATGGGAAATGGACCTGGAAGCACCTAATTCCAAACATCTCCTGCCAAGCAGGTGTATGCTCAAAATCTACATTGGCAACAAGAGCATAGTCCATAATTGTTGGGTCGTGCGAGACGTCACCGCCGCCTTTTACTTAGGCAGTGACATTCTCAATCGCTTTGCCATTAGTTTGGACCTAATAAACTTCAAAGCTTGGTCCCGATTAACGGATAATCCCATGGGCTTTGATGATCCAGAAAAAGCATTTAGGTTAGCTCAATTGCTACCTTATGCAGTTGAAATTCAGATTAAAGAGGAAGTCACCATCCTAGAAAGGACCCGACAATTCTCCCTGGAAGTGAAAGTTAAAAGAGGACAACATTTGAAAAACCCTGATGCTTACATACATCTAAACGCTTCTCTCCAACAGCAAGGGTTGGGGGTAAACCCAACTCCATTAGTCAACATAGAACATGACACCATTCTAATAGAGGTGGATAACAGCGACTTAAAGAGTATTACTCTAGCCGCAGGCACCATTATTGGAATGGCGGTTGATGACTGACATTTTTCCATTGATTTAGGAAATGAACTGTTAGGACCAATCCCCAAGGACTGTTTTGACAGTGACAGTGATGACGACACAACACCAGACAGGATTTTCACCCGGCATGGGGGGAACTTCCTGGTGTACACTTCTTGCCCTTATGGTAAGGAAGATGTGACTTGTGACTTCAGGAGGGATGAGGTGATTTTCCAGGTCCATGAGGGCTGCCTTTCCCACCTGAGGCCTCCAGTCCAAATCAGCACTCTGACCAGGGACTTCTCCACCCAGCTGTAGGAGGCCGCTGAGATAGCCAAACCAGCAGTCTTTCCAGGCTTCAGGCAGATGGTGGAAGAGAGAGTCAACCTAGCTGATGCCTCTGTGACTCTGGAACAAAAGCAAAAGTTGAAACAAGTTTTCTTGGATTTCCAAGATCTCTTTGCGGTAGACTCATATGACTGTGGCCGCCCCGACATCCACACAACAACAATTCCCACGGACCCTGGAATGACTCCAGTGTTTGTGAAGCAATATCGTTTGCCTCTCGCCTCCATGGAGTCCCTTACTGAAATAATTAAGAACCTTGAGTCCCGGGGAATAATACGTCCAGTACACAGCACCTTCAATAATCCGGTGCTGGGAACATTGAAGCCCAACGGCCAGTGGAGACTCTGCGCCGACCTTAGGGAGCTCAACAAACAGGTCCATACTTCCCGATGGCCTCTGCCCTACATTGACCAAGGGCTGGCCCAGATCCAGGGGTCACAGGTATTCACTGCAATAGACCTGACCAATGGATACTGGACTGTGCCTGTCAGTAGGGAGGACCAATACAAGCTGGCTTTTACCTTTGGGGGCCAGCAGTACACATGGACCCGGACTCCCTTCGGATACCTCAACTCCGGCAATGAATTCAACATTTTCCTACATAAGGCCATGCCCGACGTGGGTGCGAGGGGTAACCTGGCTTATGTAGATGATGTCCTCATCAAAAGTTCATCTGTGGAGGAACACATAGCGGAGATCCGTTATGTTCTGACGCAGTTGAGGGCCGCCGGAGCAAAACTTTCCTTTCAGAAAGCACAGTGGTGTAGAACTCGTGTTAATTTCTTAGGGCATGAGATTACTCCTCAGGGTCTATGTCCCCAAGAAAAGAAAGTGGAAGCACTCCAGAAACTGAAAGACCCCACAACTCTGCGGGAACTGAGAAGCCTCCTTGGACTGACTAATTACAGCAGGAAGTTCATTGAAGGCTACGCAGAGATCACTAGACCCCTGATTCATCTCTTGAAGGGGGGGGTCAAGTGGGAATGGGGTCCAGAACAAGCTGAGGCAGTAAGACAACTCAAAAGAAGCCTCTCACAAGCGCCTTGCCTAGCTTACCCTGTCAGAAACAAGGAGTTCTTCCTGGAGACGGGGTTCTCTAATACGTGCTTGACGGCAGTATTATACCAAAAGCATGACAAGGTCAATAAAGTAATCTCCTATGCGAGCAAAACTTTATCCTCTGTGGAGGAAAAATTCAACAATTGTGAGAAGGCACTCCTGGCAACGGTGTGGGCATTGAAGAATTATCGCCCGTTTATCCAGGGGGAACACATCATAGTGGAGACTCCACACCAGCCTCTGCAATATCTCCAAAGTGACAGAATCCGGGCCGGAAATGTGAGTAATTCCCGAATTACTTCCTGGATTCTGTCAATGCAAGGCTTTCCTGTGGAGGTCAGATATGGCCAAAACAAGAAGAGTCCCCTCACGCAAGGTCTGGCTGACTTGCATGATTGTGCCAGAGAAAACTGTCTCGAGGACGAAAGTCTGAAAATAAAGGACAACATGGAGGCATACCTTAATTCCCCAAACAAAGTCTTTGAAGAAGACAAGTGTGAGGGAATGCCCACTGTCTATGTGGATGGATGCTCTTACCATGTTGACAACGACGGGGAGAAAGAACTGGTGGCTGGCGTAGGGAATGCATGGGTGAAGGAGTTCCCAGAACCCTCCGCTGGATACAAAATTGGTCCCCGAAGTAGTCAGGTGGCAGAATTGATGGCTGTGCATCAGGCCATCCTCACTACTGTCCAGCATCAACTCCACGAACAGGTCATAATCACAGATTCGGATTATGTACGGAACGGGTTCGTGGAGCACCTGGTTAATTGGAAAACCAGAGGCATGTTATGTGCTAGTAACAAACCCTTGAAACATGGGAAGTTAATCCAAAACATTGATGATCTGGTCACATCGAATGGGATGACCATCTACTGGAAAAAGATCAAGGGTCATTCCAAAGTAGAGGGACCAGACAAAACTGGAAATGACTTAGCTGATCAGCTGGCCAAAACCGGGGCCATCCAAGGGGATCTAATCGAAATAGAGTCCCTGTTGGGGGAAATCCAGGTCACTGCTATCACTAGGTCCCAGACAAATGCTCACAATGATCTTTCAACTGCCCAATGGAGCAAGGAGACCCCTGATGCTGATTTGATTACAGCTCAGAAGGGGGATCCAATTATTGGTAAGTTTTACCAACACCTTGAGGACCCTGAGAACATTCCCCTGACGGATACCGATTACATTGGGAAAGAGGACCTAAGAGTGTTGATGAAATGTCCAAAAATGTTCCGAATCCAAGACGGTTTGCAGGTGAGGAAATCCAAAGCTGGCCACGATCAGTGGGTGGTTCCTACCTCATTCCGAAGCCTGATGTTAAGTCACGCCCATGATGCTGCCACCGCCGGTCATAGGGGGTTTCACACAACACTGGAAATCTTAAGAGAGGTTGCATACTGGCCACACATTGGGCAGGCCCTTGACCAATACTTGAAGGGGTGTCTTGTGTGTGCACAATTTCAGCCATCATCCCTCACGCACCGTGCGCCTCTCCAAAAGAGGGGGATGACACTGCCATGGTCAGATTTGCAAATCGACTTTGTAGGCCCTGTGATTCGCTCGTCGAGAGGAAACAAGTACATGTTGACCGTTACATGCTTGTTTACCAAGTGGGTGGAATGTCTCCCAGCCCCAAACTGCAAGGCAGAAACAGCAGCTGTCCTGATGATTAACCACATCTTTTCCCGTTTTGGTCTACCTCAAAGGATTGAGTCAGACAGGGGTAGCCACTTCACCAGTGAAGTAATGACAAAGATGTGGGAGATACTGGGGGTCAAAATGAAGTTACATATTGCTTACCGGCCAGCTTCTTCTGGGGCAGTAGAGAGATATAACCGAACCATTGTGAGCATATTAAAGAAGTTTGTGGCAGATTCTGGGCCAAGTTGGGATATCCGATTACCTCTGGTCCTAATGGCCATCAGATCTACCCCTTTATCTGCAACCAAAATGTCACCATTTGAGTTGATGACTGGACGCAAGATGGTGCTTCCCCAGCATTTGCTCTACAGAACCCAAGAGCAAACGTTGATAAATGCCTCCACAACTCATGAGGATGTGGAGAATTTAAGGAAACACCTTCAGCATGCTTTTGCCTATGCTCAGCGGAATCTAGAAAGATCAGCCGAGAGCATGAAGACCCACTATGATTTAAAAACTACCCAAAAGGAATATAAGGTGGGTGATCGGGCCTATCTATACAATTTCCAAAGGAACCAGGCCAAACAGCGAAAATTCTTGCCTACATGGAAGGGACCGTTTGAAATTATAGACAAGATCTCCCCTGTGGCCTACAAGATCCGCATCCCCAAAGGCGGTTTGGCAGAGGGGGAAGACAAGTGGGTCCACATAAACCAGTTGAAGTGTTGCCATCCCAGGCACACTTTGCAGCAACTGGAGGAGTCCTCTGCAATCCCAGAGGGTACCGCTCCAGAGTAATTCAATTCCAACTCTAAAAGATCCTACATATAGCCTATCAAATTCTGTGTTTCTCAAGTTTATGTGTTCCTGTCTCTTAATTTAAAATAATGTGCATGTTCATATCTATTGAGTTCTAAAATATATATGCCACCCCACTATATCAATGGTGGGGGAGAAATGTCCATGAATAGGTATTGCCGCTCTTCCTTTGTCGTCCTAGGAGAAAGAAAACCTGGAGACTGGCCAAGGAGGACGATCCAGAGACCGGGAGCAGAGACCCGAGGGGCCCGGGTACCGCCCAATCTTCCCATCAGGACCGGCGAGGAGAACCGATCGATCCGACCGGATGGAGAAAAAGATGCTGAACTGTGCCATCTACCAGAAGAAGATGAGGAGAACATCCCAGATCTTGCGAGTTCCATCAGTGAAACAGAATGGCCATCGCAAGAGGGGGGCTTGTGGGATGTTTTTACCCATGCATCCGAGCCCTACGACAAAAACTGTGCATTACTGGCATTGAAAACATCATGATGGCCAGAGCTTCCCAGAAAATGCACAGGGAAATGCATGAAGAATAGGCTGCCACCCATTTTTACCGATGTTATGGGCATAGAAGGGCACTGCCTAAAACCACCATTGGGCTACACACAGTAGCCTGAAACCATTGCAAAAGGGGCAATGCTGATTGCCAAAAGCAACCCACAACTATTGGGAATTCATTCCTTCAACGGGCACAAAATTATTTTACTGCAGAACCACACCAGTGCCATCTGCTGAACCTGGATAATATACTTCCATGTAAAATCTCTTGTTTGGAATGCATTCATTCAAGACTGATCCAAAAAATGGACGCAGTACCGATAAATACCTCAAGGCAGCGCTAGCGGTCTAAACTCTGACAGGGAAACTGCATGTCAGGAGTTGCAGGAGAGGCCTTTACATCAAAGGCTGGGAGTTAATTAAAATCTTAACCACATGCTGTTCCCAGAAGACAATCTGATTTAATTAACAGGCCAAAAGGCTGGGAACCTTTTTCACCTCAGGAAGCCCAGGAAATCACATGGTCATAATAACCAAATGCAAAGTGGCTCCCTGGTCTGCTGACCTCAGCCTCCCAGAGACCACACAATAGGCTCTTGCACTTGAATAGAATATGCTGATGTTGACTGTTGACTGTACACAAAGAGCTCCCAGCAGAAGAGACATGTGATCACTGACCCACCCAAGTCTTGGAGGCGGACTCCAACACTCTGAGAACTGCATTGAAAGCAAAATATATATTTTACAGAAACACTGATAACTCTTGGTAACCGGATGATAGAAATGTGAAATGTAGGGAACCTTAAAATGGAAACTTTGCCTACAATTCAAGCCCAAACTCCAATTTGTGTGATGTTCTGGGGCAAAACCCCGCTATTTATTGACACCACAGACACTGTATTTAAGCTAGACAAATGGAAAGTTACTGAGATATGTGTAGTAGGAGGGTGTACATTTGTATACATTTTAATGAAAAACCAATATTGCAAAACCAGTTAAAAAGCGCATAATGTTGCCATTGCTGAATGCAAGCCCCCAGGAAGAGCAGAGTTTGAACAGAGTATACCTCATGTGATATGTGATGGGTGCATGTCATTTTAAACAACTGTGTATCTGTGCAATATGTATTTGAATCAAATATAGATTTGTGGGCAAACTGACCAGGGGAGGATCCTCTGACCCATAAAACCTACAGCATCACCCTGACTCACATTTCCTTCCCCCAATCATGGGAGAGGGGAGAATTGGGCCAATGACAAGTATAGAGGGGCAGGCTTAGCTAGGCCCAGGCACAAACCCATTTCAAAACACATAAAAAGAGACTGCTGGGACAGGTAGAGACATTCAAATCCAGTTGCTGCGGAGCGTTTTGCCGGACCACACAACATCCAGAAGATACCAGTTCCAGACTGACTCCAGCTACATACTCCAGAACCTAGGACTTATACTTTAGAACCTAAATCAGAGGCCTAAAACCACAAGCTGAGTTCTCTGCAGCAGGCCTCAAATCATTGCAAGCTACTCACAGCCGGGCGAGCTGCTTGAATCCCTTGCCAAGAACTTTTGCCAGGACCAGTGCAGAGATCCAGGAGCCGTGCAGAGACCGCTGTATTCGGACAGACCAGACAGTGCCAGACCAGACCAGACCGTCCAGAACCGCAGACCCAGAGACCAGATCGCTGTGAAGTGCCGCTAGTCTGATTGATCAGATCCGTGACGAGGTCCAGTCCTTCCAAAATATATTGTGAGTACTTAGGTCAGATTGTGACAGAAATTATTTAATCGTCCGTATCTCTGGAACCGTTTGGTGTAACTTTCCTCTGAAAGCTTAGAATCTAGGCTTTCCAACAAGCCTAGAACCGACTTCCTATTCCTTATACTTTTTCCGCAATCACGATTCACGCACTCGCAAATTTTACCGTGATTTGCGATTTGGTTAAAAATCCAGCCACGTGTAACCATCAGCATTCATTTCTTTCCTTGCTAAAAATTCGTTTGCCTCTTAATCACCATCTCTGAATCATTGTTAAAGTGAGCCTGAACGTATCCCAAGTATCTACCACACCCCCTGAACCTCCTAAAGGGAATTAAAACCATTTTCAGCATATTTCTCACTTCATTGCCATCACCTTTTAAAAGCATTTTGGGCCTGTGTTTCAAACTTCTATCTGTGGTCTAAGCTTGCTGGGGTGAACTGAATTATATTTGATTGCATTCCTAAGAACTGTGTGTGTTACTTCCATCTCCTTCCATTTCTTACATTGCATAGGGGAGGGGGGTGAATTGCCAGAGAAAAAGTCATTATTTTATCTTTTGCTAAAATCATATCAAGTATTTCTGTATTGCATTTTATTCCTCATTGCTTTTCCCTTTAAATCATAAAAGTAGTTTTGCTACTTTATCCATCCTATACTAACTCCTCATTGATTGTAAAGAAGTGTGCTAGTGCCAGATTACCCATTGTTGATACACATCATATGTCTAAGTGTACTATCAGATATTAATTTATTATAAAGTGTGATATATATTGTTTAAATTCTCAAATAAACCTTTTAAACTTGCAAAACCGAACTACTTCTTGGCTCAGTGGGGTCAGGGGGATTCTAAGAGAGGGGTGTTATATAGGGGTAGTCATCCAGAACTCATGAACTGGACATAAAGATATATCAATAAGGGTTTCCATTCAGTATCCCAGACTAGGCATTGACTTAGCTGTAGTGTTGAATTGAATCTTCTTACAGGACACACACGTGTGTGGAGCCATCAAGTGATCTAATGATACTTGTGCTGCCCACTGACAAAATACTTCAGCATTCAACAAAATATGACTCACTTAAAATGTTCAAAAATCAATGCACACAGCATAGAGCACACCTCAGCAACATTTTGTTTTAATTTAGAAACCAAACCAATGTAGTTCTCATCAGGATATAATGGTCGACAAGTAGCAGGACCAAAAATTGCACATATCCTGAATCAAACTACCAAACGCCCACCCGGGATCTGGGATTAATGCCAGTAGTTTTAATAACCTCAAAGTGCTAAATGCAGTATAAGTGTGGTTTCAGTATATCTTCTATGTTCACCAGTAGGCGTGGACTGTTCAGTGCACATAACACCTACTATTTAATCAGTGCGTTAGCATGACATTTTGTGTAAGTGTGATGGGAGTCTGGCAGCTGACCTCTGGTCTTTCTTCCACTTATACGCGTGTCAGTAGGTACAGACAGTTTCGCGCTTTCAACACTAACTATTTAATGAGAATGGTGGTATGAAGAACCGCATAAGGTGAGATATAAATAAGTCTGATCAGAGGCCTACAGTCCATACAGCCTACGAGGGATAAGTGACTTGGTTCTAGGCTTGTTGGAAAGCTGAGATTCTAAGCTTTCAGGGGAAAGTTAACCCAAGTTCCTAGCCCAAACGGTTCCAGAGATACAGACGATTAAGTAAAGGTAGTTTTTCGGATTTAAAGTAAACTCAAAATGACAGGTGACAGCTTGCAGCTTCAGAATTGACAAATGACAGTGGTGCAGCTTTACAAAATGACAAGTGACAACTTCTAGGAGGCAGTTCTGGTTAGATTAAAATAGTTTGGATTAGATTATTTTAACTAAGAGATTGGTTCTGCACAGTTCTGCTAGGTACTCACAATATATTTTTGAAATAGGCCTCACCACGGATCTGGTCAGGTTTTGGACTGGACTCCGGTTCTGGTCTCGGCACTTCACAGTGATCTGGGTCAGCTCTCTGGTTCTGCTCACAGTGGTCTGGGTCACTCTGGATCTCTGGTCTGGTCTGTCCGGATACAGCGGTCTCTGCACGGCTCCTGGATCTCTGCACTGGTCCTGGCAAAAGTTCTTGGCAAGGGATTCAAGCAGCTCGCCCGGCTGTGAATAGCTTGCAATGATTTGAGGCCTGCGGCAGAGAACTCAGCTTGTGGTTTTAGGCCTCTGATTTAGGTTCTAAAGTATAAGTTCTAGGTTCTGGAATATGTAGCTGGAGTCAGTATGGAACTGGTATCTTCTGGATGTTGTGTGGTCCGGCAAAGCTTCCCGCAAGAAAATGGAAAATGAAGTCCTCTCTAGATTTCAGTGGTCCCTTTTTATGTGGTTTGAAAGTGTGTGGAGAGGCTAGCTTTCTAGGCCCAACCCCTTCAGAGTTCTGATAGGTTGGAGAATTCTTTGCGTTCTCACTGGAGAGCAGGATTGTGTGTCAGAATAATGTCATTTAATGGCTTGCAGAAAGGACACTCCTCTGTCAAATTACACACAAATCTATATTTGACCTAAAGACATATTTCATAGATACACAGTGGTTTGAAATTACATGCACCCATCACGTATCACATGAGGTATACTCTGTTCAAACTCTGATGTTTCTAAGAGCTTGCATCCAGAAATGGCAATATTTTGCGCTTTTTAGTGGGTTATGCAACATTGGTTTTTCATTAAAATTGATACACATATACACCCCCCTTCTACACATATCTCAGTAACTTTCCATTTGTCTAGCTTAAATACAGTGTCTGTGGTGTCAATAAATGGCAGGGTTTTGCCCCAGAACATCACACAATTTGGAGTTTGGGCTTGAATTGTAGGCAAAGTTTCCATTTTAAGGTTCCCCACATTTCACATTTCTGTCATCCGGTTACCAAGAGTTATCAGTGTTTCCGTAAAATATATATTTTGCTTTCAATTCAGTTCTCAGAGTGTTGGAGTCCGCCTCCAAGACTTGGGTGGGTCAGTGATCACATGTCTCTTCTGCTGGGAGCTCTTTGTGTACAGTCAACAGTCAACATCAGCATATTCTATTCAAGTGCAAGAGCCTATTGTGTGGTCTCTGGGGGGCTGAGGTCAGCGGACCAGGGAGCCACTTTGCATTTGGTTAGTATGACCATGTGGTTTCCTGGGCTTCCTGAGGTGAGAAGGGTTCCCAGCCTTTTGGCCTGTTAATTAAATCAGATTGTCTTCTGGGAACAGCATGTGGTTAAGATTTTAATTAACTCCCAGCCTTTGATGTAAAGGCCTCTCCTGCAACTCCTGACATGCAGTTTCCCTGTCAGAGTTTAGACCGCTAGCACCGCCTTGAGGTATTTATCGGTACTGCGTCCATTTTTTGGATCAGTCTTGAATGAATGCATTCCAAACAAGAGATTTTACATTGAAGTATATTATCCAGGTTCAGCACATGGCACTGGTGTGGTTCTGCAGTAAAATAATTTTGTGCCAGTTGAAGGAATGAATTCCCAATAGTTGTGGGTTGCTTTTGGCAATCAGCATTGCCCCTTTTGCAATGGTTTCAGGCTACTGGGTGTAGCCCAATGGTGGTTTTAGGCAGTGCCCTTCTATGCCCATAACATCGGTAAAAATGGGTGGCAGCCTATTCTTCATGCATTTCCCTGTGCATTTTCTGGGAAGCTCTGGCTATCATGATGTTTTCAATGCCAGTAATGCACAGTTTTTGTGGTAGGGCTCGGATGCATGGGTAAAAACATCCCACAGTCCGTGATTGAATTGATTGATTGAGTGATATTTTATTTCTATCGCGCTCATACACAAGTGTTTCAGAGCGCGACAAGGCAAGGGAGGGGAACAGAGGAGAACAAAACAGCGATCTTACTAGGCCCAGTGACATTGAGAACGCGCAAGTGCATGGGAGAGGGGGGAGGGGAAAAGTGCATGGAAGGGGGAGAGGTGGAAATTGCAAAGCAGAGGAGAAACAGATAAATAACAATAAATAAATAATAAAGGCAACAAACAGTGGTAATGCAGCCAGCATTTTGCAAGTGCTAGGTTTAAGGCAGCAGACAGGGTAGGTCCGATAAGTGCAGGAAGAAAAAGGGGGGGCTGTATGGGTACAGATACAGACCCCAGTGCAAGGGTTGGCCCGGAGGCAGTGCGGGAGGGTGACAGGATGAGCAAGTACCTGGGCCCAAAAGACAGAGGGTGGCCAGGTGCACTGTGCCAAGAGAGAACAGATCAGCAGGGGAGAGGGGGAGCGAAGGCAGAAGAAAAGAGGAAGGTCTTGAGGTGCTTCCGGAACCAGAGATGGTTCTCCTCAAGTTTTAGAGTGGCAGGGAGGCTGTTCCAGAGGGAGGCCCAGCCGAAGACAGAGATCTACCCCCAGCTCGTTTCGTAGAAAAACGACTGACCCTGAGTGAGTTGGAGGTAGAGGAGTGAAGAGCTCGAGAGGGGAGGTATTTGCAGAGGGATATCTGAAGGTATTTTGAAGGAATGAGCTGTTTGATTGCTGGAATACAAATATTTGCTCGAACCTCAGAAAGTCTCACCAACCCTCTGAAAGGTTCACAAAGCGTTTGGCATCCAATGGTCCTTAATCAGTCAAACACATGACATTCGTTGATGGTGTCAATGCACAATAGGATTCTTTTGATCCTCCTGAACATCTCACAAGTTTTTTTAAAAGGAATGAAACCTTTTGCAAAATGTGTTTGAAGTTCAACTGTGAAAACGAGAGTAGAGTAGAAGTAAAAGTAGAAGGAGACGTAAAAGAAGTTGAATAATGTATAAGTATAGAGTAGAAGTAGAGAAGCAGTGGGATATAAAGCATAACAAAATCCCTAAAATTCAGGGGGTAAACTCGAGTTAAGAGACAATTAAGTTGAACCAGTTCAACGCAACAAAACCATCTAAATAATTCAATGCAACAATTTAAGTTTAAGTGATATTAATGCTCCAATTTATTGCAACAAAACCCCATAAATATAGGAGCTAACGAAAGCTAAGCAGCATTGACTCAGAGCCCCTGATGCACAGCTCATGGGTCTGCTGATGACATGAAAGATGTTGTGAAATACAACACAGGAATTGCTCATTCTTGCAAATACTTTCCACCAATGTCATCATTTCTGCCATGAGCTGCGCAGTGGTGGGCTTACAATACAAGGAAAGGAAAAGCAAAGGCCTCTGTGAACTAGGTCCATCTTGAAACACACATCAGCTCAGTGGTGTTTCTCTCATTAAGGTAAAAGAGACAGCAAGTCTATAGCATATCTAATTTGCTCCTATACTGGTTAGCAAGGTGCAGTGAATACTCCTGAAAGATTAGATTTGAGGAATCCTCCAAACAGCTATGTTATGGTAAATTCCAAAATAAAAGGAATGTTCAAGCAAGCATCCAAAATTATACATTTCACTTAGAAACAGTCATTATGCAAAAACACTAACAACTAACCCATGCAAGGAAAAAACACTCAAAATGCAGGCAAGAACTATATAGAATAAACCCTATAGGACTAATATCAGAGGAGGGAACATGTAGGGAAACATGGATAGAAAGGGACTAAAATAATGTTGAGGTAGGAACAGGGGTCCTAAAAAGTACCTATGGCTCACAGTTAAGGTCTGCAGATCACTGTAACTAAGAATGCCACAGAAGGCAACCAGATGCTTGTAGCATTGCGTAGCTCATTTGGAACTCTGAATTGGACTTTCTGTCGTTTTCTATCTTATAACTGTTACAATTACCTCTTGATTAAATTCTGAGCAACAAACGTGCCAAAGCAAATACCACTAGATATTAAACAGTTCTGTGAGCCTCGAGCAATAACCCTACTGAGCTGGAGCTGTACTATGTATTTCCCACACCAAGAAAGTCACCCTCAGAAGCTATTTCCTCACTACCAGCTGCCCTGTTCAAAGGGGCCGTACAACATGCAAGCTTTAGAGTTCCTTAAACTGTGTTTCCTCTGTTCCTTACTTGGGGAACGTTCTCCTTTTCTGGAAGTATTCATCCCTATTAAGGGGGAGGCGGGGAGGGGGGGGCTTGAGCTCCCAACAACTCAAACAGGAATCAGCAAAGTGGTGGGTGATCACCGCATTGATAATACAATTCTAGCAGGGGTTTGATGAATTTTCAAAGCCTCAGCTAGAATCTCAAATATATAGAAGTGCACACATCCTTTCATTGCAATTATCTGATGCCTCGGCCCCATGAATTCACTGCAAAGGCAGAGAAAAGCATGCAGGGTGATTTTAAAATATCAGAAAGGATATTTGCTGAATTATAGCTCTCAAAAGTCCTTAGTTCTGCCTTTGTCCTGTCTCATAGAGCACATCTGCCTGTTACTATCTCCCCCTTTCAAGGCCACGCCCTGCAGCAAATGCTGTACCAGTCTGCTTATGATTTCGTCTAAACCTTGTAAACTAGCCTTCCCAAGTTCTGCAGTCGTGAAAGACTTATTTAAGGTAGGACGAAGGGATTGCTGGGGGGACATAATTGAGTTGTAAGCTGTGCAAAAGGGGTGAACCCTCCACAGCAACTACTGTTGTCATCTGATAGGCCAATAAGAGGCACATTTTAATATCTAAAAATCAGTGAAACTGGAATTGACTACATCTTATTTTCTTTTCACAGCACAATGTTGTCCTTTGTCCGAATAATGCATTGTCTTGTGATCTGCTGAGCACCTACTTTGTTGGATGCTAGGACACTACATCAAAATGTGAGAAATCACTCACAATGCTAATAGAAGCGTACGTGCGTCTTTAATAATTAACAATAAAATGCCATTGCTTCCAGTTAAATTAATGACATGGCAGTCTTTATTAATTAATAAGAGACTTTAGACAATTCTGTAATGTAATAGGGATAGCGATGATGCTGGCGGGGGCATCTGTATGACATTAGTCGATAGCCCAAGGGCAGGTGGGCTTAAAAGTGCCTGCAGATCTTTTCCCATGTGTGTATTAAAAAGGTGAATGTGAAATTGCCTATTCATTTGTTTCTGTACGTGGCAACATTCTTCAGAGTTGCTTTATGTTATGTATCTAGTTTCTGATTCTGAGGCTGCTATGTTTCTGTCAACAGATATGATAGAGTAAACAATATGCCCATGTATTTTTACTGTGGGGCTGCATGTTTAAAATACACCATATTCTGCCTAGCATGATCTTGGGCTTTTCATTTAAATTAAAAATATGCTTCCCCCACTAGTAGCTTAGGTCCTACAAAAATCATCAGGGGGACCAATTTAAAACGATATCATATTATTTTAATTCCTTATGTTAGAAGATATGTAAAGGACAGTACATGGATGCGCCTACCAGCATGCCATGTGCACATTGGATTCTCCTACCAGCATGCCATGTGCACATTGTATGTTCCTTCCAGCATGCCGTGTGCACATTGGATGCGCCTACCAGCATGCCATGTGCACATTGGATGCGCCTACCAGCATGCCATGTGCACATTGGATGCTCCTACCAGCATGCCATGTGCACATTGGATGCTCCTTCCAGCATGCCGTGTGCATATTGGGTGCTCCTACCAGCATGCCATGTGCACATTGGATGCTCCTTCCAGAATGTCGTGTGCACATTGGATGCTCCTTCCAGAATGTCGTGTGCACATTCGATGCTCCTAGCATGTTTCTGTCAACAGATATGACAGAGTAAACAATATGCCCATGTATTTTTACTGTGGGGCTGCATGTTTAAAATACACCATATTCTGCATAGCATGATCTTGGGCTTTTCATTTAAATTAAAAATATGCTTCACCCACTAGTGTGGTAATGTGCACATTGGATGCTCCTTCCAGCATGCCATGTACACATCTCCTACCAGCATGCCATTTTCACATTGGATGCTCCTAACAGCATGCCGTGTGCACATTGTATGCTCCTACCAGCATGCCATGTGCACATTGTATGCTCCTACCAGCATGCCATGTGCACATTGGATGCTCCTTCCAGCATGCCATGTGCACATCTCCTACCAGCATGCCATTTTCACATTGGATGCTCCTACCAGCATGTTGTGTGCACATTGTATGCTCCTTCCAGCATGCCATGTGCACATTGGATTCTCCTACCAGCATGCCATGTGCACATTGTATGCTCCTACCAGCATGCCATGTGCACATTGGATGCTCCTTCCAGCATGCCGTGTGCATATTGGGTGCTCCTACCAGCATGCCATGTGCACATTGGATGCTCCTTCCAGAATGTCGTGTGCACATTGGATGCTCCTAGCATGCCATGTGCACATTGGATGCTCCTTCCAGCATTCCGTGTGCACATTGGATGCTCCTATCAGCATGCCGTGTGCACATTGGATGCTCCTTCCAGCATGCCATGTGCACATTGGATGCTCCTTCCAGCATTCCGTGTGCACATTGGATGCTCCTACCAGCATGCTGTGTGCACATTGTATGCTCCTTCCA
This sequence comes from Ambystoma mexicanum, assembly GCF_040938575.1. NCBI lineage: Eukaryota > Metazoa > Chordata > Amphibia > Caudata > Ambystomatidae > Ambystoma > Ambystoma mexicanum. The sequence continues at coordinate 557,311,521 of NC_090933.1, read as the reverse complement.
GCATGCCATGTGCACATTGGATGCTCCTTCCAGCATGCTGTGTGCACATTGGATGCTCCTACCAGCATGCCATTTTCAGATTGGATTGTCCTACCAGCATGCCGTTTGCACATTGGATGCTCCGACAAGCATGCCATGTGCACATTGGATGCTCCTTCCAGCATACCGTGTGCACATTGGATGCGCCTACCAGCATGCCATGTGCACATTGGATGCTCCTTCCAGCATGCCGTGTGCACGTTGGATGCTCCTACCAGCATGCCATGTGCACATTGGATGCTCCTACCAGCATGCCATGTGCACATTGGACGCTCCTTCCAGCATGCCATGTGCACATTGGATGCTCCTTCCAGCATGCCGTGCACATTGGATGCGCCTACCAGCATGCCATGTGCACATCTCCTACCAGCATGCCATTTTCACATTGGATGCTCCTACCAGCATGTTGTGTGCACATTGTATGCTCCTTCCAGCATGCCATGTGCACATTGGATTATCCTACCAGCATGCCATGTGCACATTGTATGCTCCTACCAGCATGCCATGTGCACATTGGATGCGCCTACCAGCATGCCATGTGCACATTGGATGCTCCTACAAGCATGCCATGTGCACATTGGATGTTCCTTCCAGCATGCCGTGTGCACATTGGATGCGCCCACCAGCATGCCATGTGCACATTGGATGCTCCTTCCAGCATGCCGTGTGCATATTGGGTGCTCCTACCAGCATGCTGTGTGCACATTGGATGCTCCTGTCAGAATGCTGTGTGCATATTGGGTGCTCCTACCAGCATGTCATGTGCACATTGGATTCTCCTTCCAGAATGGCGTGTGCACATTGGATGCTCCTTCCAGCATGCCATGTGCACATTGGATGCTCCTTCCAGAATGTCGTGTGCACATTGGATGCTCCTTCCAGAATGTCGTGTGCACATTGGATGCTCCTAGCATGCCATGTGCACATTGGATGCTCCTACCAGCATGCCGTGTGCACAGTGGATGCTCCTACCAGCATGCTGTGTGCACATTGTATGCTCCTTCCAGCATGCCATGTTCACATTGGATGCTCCTTCCAGCATGCCGTGTGCACATTGAATGCTCCTACCAGCATGCCATTTTCAGATTGGATTGTCCTACCAGCATGCCGTTTGCACATTGGATGCTCCTACAAGCATGCCATGTGCACATTGGATGCTCCTTCCAGCATGCCGTATGCACATTGGATGCGCCTACCAGCATGCCATGTGCACGTTGGACGCTCCTTCCAGCATGCCGTGTGCACATTAGATGCTCCTACCAGCATGCCGTGTGCACATTGTACGCTCCTTCCAGCATGCCATGTGCACATTGGATGCTCCTTCCAGCATGCCATGTGCATATTTGGTGCTCCTACCAGCATGCTGTGTGCACATTGGATGCTCCTGCCAGCATGCCATGTGCACATTGGATGCTCCTTCCAGCATGCCGTGTGCACATTGGATGCTCCTACCAGCATGCCATGTGCACATTGGATGCTCCTTCCAGCATTCCGTGTGCACATTGGATGCTCCTACCAGCATGCTGTGTGCACATTGGATGCTACTTCCAGCATGCCATGTGCACATCTCCTACCAGCATGCCATTTGTACATTGGATGCTCCTATCAGCATGCCGTGTGCACATTGGATGCTCCTACCAGCATGCCATGTGCACATTGGATGTTCCTTCCAGCATGCCGTGTGCACATTCGATGCACCTACCAGCATGCCATGTGCACATTGGATGCTCCTTCCAGCATGCCGTGTGCACATTGGATGCTCCTTCCAGCATTCCGTGAGCACATTGTATGCTCCTACCAGCATGCCATTTTCAGATTGGATTGTCCTACCAGCATGCCGTGTGCACATTGGATGCTCCTACCAGCATGCCGAGTGCACATTGGATGCTCCTATAAGCATGCCCCGGGAGGATAGCTCAGCGGCAGCGTGCGCGTCTTGGAAGCAAGACGACACGAAGCAACAACAGGTTTGATCCCCGGGTCCGCGCTTAGAAAGCTCTGGGTGTTTAAGCGCGTTATAAATACGTAACTAAGACAAAAAAAAAAAAAAAACACAATTACGTAACTAAGAAAAACAAACAATTCCTGTAACAGCGCCTCGATGCCTGCGGGCTGTGTGAGCACTTTATAAATGTAAAATAAAAATAAAAAAAAATGCCATGTGCACATTGGATGTTCATTTCAGCATGCTGTGTGCACATTGGATGTGCCTACCAGCATGCCATGTGCATATCTCCTACCAGCATGCCATGTGCACATTGGATGCTCCTTCCAGCATGCCATGTGCACATTGGATGCTCCTTCCAGCATGCCATGTGCACATTGGATGCTCCTACCAGCATGCCATGTGCACATCTCCTACCAGCATGCCATGTGCACATTGGATGCTCCTACCAGCATGCCATGTGCACATCTCCTACCAGCATGCCATGTGCACATTGGATGCTCCTTCCAGCATGCTGTGTGCTTATTGGGTGCTCCTACCAGCATGCCATGTGCACATTGGATGCTCCTACCAGCATGCCATGTGCACATCTCCTACCAGCATGCCATGTGCACATTGGATGCTCCTACCAGCATGCCATGTGCACATTGGATGCTCCTACCAGCATGCCATGTGCACATCTCCTACCAGCATGCCATGTGCACATTGGATGCTCCTTCCAGCATGCCATGTGCACATTGGATGCTCCTTCCAGCATGCTGTGTGCTTATTGGGTGCTCCTACCAGCATGCCATGTGCACATTGGATGCTCCTACCAGCATGCCATGTGCACATCTCCTACCAGCATGCCATGTGCACATTGGATGCTCCTTCCAGCATGCCATGTGCACATTGGATGCTCCTTCCAGCATTCCGTGTGCACATTGGATGCTCCTACCAGCATGCTGTGTGCACATTGTATGCTCCTTCCAGCATGCCATGTTCACATTGGATGCTCCTTCCAGCATGCCGTGTGCACATTGAATGCTCCTACCAGCATGCCATTTTCAGATTGGATTGTCCTACCAGCATGCCGTTTGCACATTGGATGCTCCTACAAGCATGCCATGTGCACATTGGATGCTCCTTCCAGCATGCCGTGTGCACATTGGATGCGCCTACCAGCATGCCATGTGCACGTTGGACGCTCCTTCCAGCAAGCCGTGTGCACATTAGATGCTCCTACCAGCATGCCATGTGCACATTGGACGCTCCTTCCAGCATGCCATGTGCACATTGGATGCTCCTTCCAGCATGCCGTGTGCATATTTGGTGCTCCTACCAGCAAGCTGTGTGCACATTGGATGCTCCTGCCAGCATGCCATGTGCACATTGGATGCTCCTTCCAGCATGCCATGTGCACATTGGATGCTCCTACCAGCATGCCATGTGCACATTGGATGCTCCTTCCAGCATTCCGTGTGCACATTGGATGCTCCTACCAGCATGCTGTGTGCACATTGGATGCTACTTCCAGCATGCCATGTGCACATCTCCTACCAGCATGCCATTTGCACATTGGATGCTCCTATCAGCATGCCTTGTGCACATTGGATGCTCCTACCAGCATGCCATGTGCACATTGGATGTTCCTTCCAGCATGCCGTGTGCACATTGGTTGCACCTACCAGCATGCCATGTGCACATTGGATGCTCCTTCCAGCATGCCGTGTGCACCTTGGATGCTCCTTCCAGCATGCCGTGAGCACATTGTATGCTCCTACCAGCATGCCATTTTCAGATTGGATTGTCCTACCAGCATGCCGTGTGCACATTGGATGCTCCTACCAGCATGCCGAGTGCACATTGGATGCTCCTATAAGCATGCCCCGGGAGGATAGCTCAGCGGCAGCGTGCGCGTCTTGGAAGCAAGACGACACGAAGCAACAACAGGTTCGATCCCCCGGTCCGTGCTTAGAAAGCTCTGGGTGTTTAAGCGCGTTATAAATACGTAACTAAGACAAAAAAAAAAAAACACAATTACGTAACTAAGAAAAACAAACAATTCCTGTAACAGCGCCTCGATGCCTGCGGGCTGTGTGAGCACTTTATAAATGTAAAATAAAAATAAAATAAAAAAAATGCCATGTGCACATTGGATGCTCCTTCCAGCATGCTGTGTGCTTATTGGGTGCTCCTACCAGCATGCCATGTGCACATTGGATGCTCCTACCAGCATGCCATGTGCACATCTCCTACCAGCATGCCATGTGCACATTGGATGCACCTACCAGCATGCATTGTGCACATTGGATGCTCCTTCCAGCATGCCGTGTGCACATTGGATGCTCCTTCCAGCATGCCGTCTGCACATTGGATGCTCCTACCAGCATGCCATTTTCAGATTGGATTGTCCTACCAGCATGCTGATTGCACATTGGATGCTCCTACAAGCATGCCATGTGCACATTGGATGCTCCTACCAGCATGCTGTGTGCTTATTGGGTGCTCCTACCAGCATGCCATGTGCACATTGGATGCTCCTTCCAGCATGCCATGAGCACATTGGATGCTCCTACCAGCATGCCATGAGCACATTGGATGCTCCTACCAGCATTCCATGTGCACATTGGATGCTCCTACCAGCATGCTGTGTGCTTATTGGGTGCTCCTACCAGCATGCCATGTGCACATTGGATGCTCCTTCCAGCATGCCATGAGCACATTGGATGCTCCTACCAGCATGCCATGAGCACATTGGATGCTCCTACCAGCATTCCATGTGCACATCTCCTACCAGCATGCCATGTGCACATTGGATGCTCCTTCCAGCATGCCATGTGCACATTGGATGCTCCTTCCAGCATGCTGTGTGCACATTGGATGCTACTTCCAGCATGCCATGTGCACATCTCCTACCAGCATGCCATTTGTACATTGGATGCTCCTATCAGCATGCCGTGTGCACATTGGATGCTCCTACCAGCATGCCATGTGCACATTGGATGTTCCTTCCCCCATGCCGTGTGCACATTCGATGCACCTACCAGCATGCCATGTGCACATTGGATGCTCCTTCCAGCATGCCGTGTGCACATTGGATGCTCCTATAAGCATGCCCCGGGAGGATAGCTCAGCGGCAGCGTGCGCGTCTTGGAAGCAAGATGACACGAAGCAACAACAGGTTCGATCCCCGGGTACGCGCTTAGAAAGCTCTGGGTGTTTAAGCGCGTTATAAATACGTAACTAAGACAAAAAAAAAAAAACACAATTACGTAACTAAGAAAAACAAACAATTCCTGTAACAGCGCCTCGATGCCTGCGGGCTGTGTGAGCACTTTATAAATGTAAAATAAAAAAATAAAAAAAAATAAAAAATGTCATGTGCACATTGGATGCTCCTACCAGCATGCCATGTGCACATCTCCTACCAGCATGCTGCGTGCTTATTGGGTGCTCCTACCAGCATGCATTGTGCACATTGGATGCTCCTTCCAGCATGCCGTGTGCACATTGGATGCTCCTTCCAGCATGCCATGAGCACATTGGGTGCTCCTACCAGCATGCCATGTGCACATTGGATGCTCCTTCCAGCATGCCATGTGCACATTGGATGCTCCTTCCAGCATGCCATGAGCACATTGGATGCTCCTTCCAGCATGCCATTTGCACATTGGATGCACCTACCAGCATGCATTGTGCACATTGGATGCTCCTTCCAGCATGCCGTGTGCACATTGGATGCTCCTTCCAGCATGCTGTGTGCACATTGGATTCTCCTACCAGCATGCCCTGTGCACATTGGATGCTCCTTCCAGCATGCCATTTGCACATTGGATGCACCTACCAGCATGCCATTTTCAGATTGGATTGTCCTACCAGCATGCCGTGTGCACATTGGATTCTCCTACCAGCATGCTGATTGCACATTGGATGTTCATTTCAGCATGCTGTGTGCACATTGGATGCTCCTACCAGCATGCCATGTGCACATTGGATGCTCCTACCAGCATGCCATGTGCACATTGGATTCTCCTTCCAGCATGCCATGTGCACATTGGATGCTCCTTCCAGCATGCCATGTGCACATTGGATGCTCCTTCCAGCATGCCATGGATGCTCCTACCAGCATGCCATGAGCACATTGGATGCTCCTACCAGCATGCCATGTGCACATCTCCTACCAGCATGCCATGTGCACATTGGATGCTCCTTCCAGCATGCCATGTGCACATTGGATGCTCCTTCTAGCATGCTGTGTGCACATTGGATGCTACTTCCAGCATGCCATGTGCACATCTCCTACCAGCATGCCATTTGCACATTGGATGCTCCTATCAGCATGCCGTGTGCACATTGGATGCTCCTACCAGCATGCTGTGTGCACATTGTATGCTCCTTCCAGCATGCCATGTGCACATTGGATGTTCCTTCCAGCATGCCGTGTGCACATTGGATGCATCTACCAGCATGCCATGTGCACATTGGATGCTCCTTCCAGCATGCCGTGTGCACATTGGATGCTCCCTCCAGAATGCCGTGTGCACATTGGATGCTCCTACCAGCATGCCATTTTCAGATTGGATTGTCCTACCAGCATGCCGTGTGCACATTGGATGCTCCTACCAGCATGCCGAGTGCACATTGAATGCTCCTACAAGCATGCCATGTGCACATTGGATGTTCATTTCAGCATGCTGTGTGCACATTGGATGCGCCTACCAGCATGCCCTGTGCACATTGGATGCTCCTACCAGCATGCCATGTGCACATTGGATGCTCCTACCAGCATGCCAAGTGCACATTGGATTCTCCTTCCAGCATGCCATGTGCACATTGGATGCTCCTTCCAGCATGCTGCGTGCTTATTGGGTGCTCCTACCAGCATGCCATGTGCACATTGGATGCTCCTTCCAGCATGCCATGAGCACATTGGATGCTCCTACCAGCATGCCATGAGCACATTGGATGCTCCTACCAGCATGCCATGTGCACATCTCCTACCAGCATGCCATGTGCACATTGGATGCTCCTTCCAGCATGCCGTGTGCACATTGGATGCTCCTTCCAGCATGCTGTGTGCACATTGGATGCTACTTCCAGCATGCCATGTGCACATCTCCTACAGCATGCCATTTGCACATTGGATGCTCCTATCAGCATGCTGTGTGCACATTGGATGCTCCTACCAGCATGCTGTGTGCACATTGTATGCTCCTTCCAGCATGCCATGTGCACATTGGATGTTCCTTCCAGCATGCCGTGTGCACATTGGATGCACCTACCAGCATGCCATGTGCACATTGGATGCTCCTTCCAGCATGCCGTGTGCACATTGGATGCTCCCTCCAGCATGCCGTGTGCACATTGGATGCTCCTACCAGCATGCCATTTTCAGATTGGATTGTCCTACCAGCATGCCGTGTGCACATTGGATGCTCCTACCAGCATGCCGAGTGCACATTGGATGCTCCTACAAGCATGCCATGTGCACATTGGATGTTCATTTCAGCATGCTGTGTGCACATTGGATGCGCCTACCAGCATGCCCTGTGCACATTGGATGCTCCTACCAGCATGCCATGTGCACATTGGATGCTCCTACCAGCATGCCATGTGCACATTGGATTCTCCTTCCAGCATGCCATGTGCACATTGGATGCTCCTTCCAGCATGCTGCGTGCTTATTGGGTGCTCCTACCAGCATGCCATGTGCACATTGGATGCTCCTTCCAGCATGCCATGTGCACATTGGATGCTCCTTCCAGCATGCCATGAGCACATTGGATGCTCCTACCAGCATGCCATGTGCACATCTCCTACCAGCATGCCATGTGCACATTGGATGCTCCTTCCAGCATGCCATGTGCACATTGGATGCTCCTTCCAGCATGCCATGAGCACATTGGATGCTCCTACCAGCATGCCATGTGCACATTGGATGCTCCTTCCAGCATGCCATGTGCACATTGGATGCTCCTTCCAGCATGCCATGAGCACATTGGATGCTCCTACCAGCATGCCATGTGCACATTTTCTATATGTGTATCTTTGCTGAAAGCTACCGATCCTGCCTAACAGATGAGGATCATATGTCACAGAAGTGGTGAATAGCAGAAACATACATCAGTGTCTATGCATGGATGTCAATAATACAAGCCAGGAAGCTCACCAGTGTAGCAAATACTAACCTCGCTTTTTAAGGCACAAAGCATTTTATGAAATTGAACTAATTAGCAGTATTGACCTTCATTTTGAAAAAAGTTGGCACGTTTCCCTTAGCAGTTGGAAATACTTCACAGACAGAATCAAACATTGCAAATTTAATCGAAGATGCCGCTGTCTAGAGGACACACTGATTATAATTAAATTGTTCACATTGTTGTTATGCACACGTTGCTTTCGCATTTAACTAAATATGTAAGGGCCACTTCACTATCACACACTACGTTTTTCATTGTTTTCTCTCAGCTACACATATTTTAAAACCCTATATAGTCCTCACAAACGTTCCTCCCAAAAAGGTTTTGATAATGAAAATGTGTTTCCAGGACACTTAAGAACATCGAAGGTATTTATTTATTTATTTATGTATTTATATACCTATAGTGCGCCGAAAGCCCGCAGGCATCAGGGTGTGTCAACAAACAAACAAAAAGAGCTCAAACGATGCACGAGTTACAGTTAATTCAGTTGTATCACACACCAATAGACCCAAGGCGTGCATACAATACAAGCACCCTAAATACAAGCAGTTTACCTATAACAAAAAACTCAATCAGCAAGAGTGTGTCAACATCCTGAGGGAAGTAGGAAGCAACAACGCAGGAGGGAAAATGGAACTAGAACACAATTTTGCCTTAAAAATGGAAGGGCGTATAGTGGACATTTCTTTAAATGGAGTACATCAAAGAATCAAACTACAATTGGATGCCCCTCTGGGAAAGTATTTGCATAGTCTTAAGAAGGCAGATAAGGAACTGGCCCCACAGCACACTAGGGCACAGTCACTATTTGATTGTGAGCACCAATCTCTTAGGTCCAGACTTCTGAGAATCTTCAGATCGGATAATCTCACCACCCCCTGCCCAGTTCTCTGTCTAAACCATGCTAAAACCTTATTACGCAAGGCCTATCTGGACTCCAGACCTTCAACCTTACGAATGTTGGAAATAACCAAGTTCCAATGGTCCATAATGAAATCATGTGTAGTCACACAATGTCATCATCATCATTCCTGCCCACTTCTTCCAAGGTGTTCAAATATTCCCTTGCCACCCCTCCTATATCATTTACAGAACCTTTAGATTCTGAGATGATTGCAAGCATTTCTCAGATGATTGTGCGGAAACATGGCAGATTGCCAGTATTCTAGCAACAAGGAAAATATTTTTGGGGCCCTAGAGCACACTATTTGATGCATAATTTAAACAGAAATTGATGAATTTCCATTTCAATCCAAAAGGCAGCTATTTCTCCAGTTTCCCCCACAAACAAAAAACTTGAAAATCCATTTGATCATTCTAGCGGTTTGTGAGAGTAAAACATTTGCAATTTGTCCTGTGTGAAAACCGATGCTAAACACAGAAAAATACCAAATGTTATGCATTTTGAACCGATTTGGTGGAAGTTTTAAAAAGTATTTGCTTCTCATCTGTTAGAAAAGTGGAGCAGGTTGTAAAACAATGGGACCAATTGGAGTTTGCAGTCCAATCTAACAATTACAAACAATTCTGGAGGCTTGTGGCCAGGGGTTTTGCAGCCCCAGGAGTAAATATGGCTGATCACGGATTCCTCTTTGATGTTGATCATATGGCCCTAGAAACCAGTAAGGGTGTAAGTGTTAAAGACATCATGGTCAGCCTGAAGGAGATTGTTCTGACTCTAAAAACTTTCCCCTCTGGCAAAGCTGCCGACCCCCAATGGAATACTCCTAGACATCATTAAAGGCTTCTCAAATTGGTTGCTCACAATTTTATTCAAGCTCTTTAATTCAATTAGCCACTCTGGGACTTTACCATGCTCATGGGCACATGGCATCATATCCCAATCTTCAAGAGAGGGTCCCTTAATGGCCCCAATTGCTATCAACCAATTTCCCTGTTTGGTATACCTGGTAAAGTCTTCTCCAAATCCCTGTTATCCAGACTAGAAGAATGGGTCACTTCATTGAATTTTTGAAGCCTGGTCCAAGCAGGATATAGAAGAGGGTATTCAATTATCGAACATTGTTTTTTGCTAAACGTGATGATCAAAAAATACTATAAGCGAGAAGTTATTCTTTGCTCTTATTGACTTAGTAAAGGCTTTTGACTCAATCCCAAGGCATATGTTATCCCGAATGTTAACCGCACAAAAGATACTGATAGGACTCCTGAACCTACTACAATTTTGTTATAAGGACATGCATGATTCAGTGTGGTCTTCATGTGCGGGAAGTCTGTCGGGATTCTTTCAAACAAATAAAGGCATTAAACAGGCTATCTATGTATTTCTCTCTGATTTTAAGAGTTGGGCATTGGGATCCAGGGTTAACCTCCCCCATAGCACAGTACCCCCGTTATGCTGATGATACAGCTCTGTACGATCGGACCCCAGGGGGCTGCAATGTTACCTCGTATTTTTCTGCCCATGGGTAGAAATTGAATAGGACCAAGACCAAAGTTTTGATTTCAGGAAAGGTCAAAATCAATCATCATGGGCACTTAACAGCAAAAAAATCAAGGAAGTTGATTCTTACTGCTATCTTGTTTTATTTTTTTTATATTAAAAATGGGAATTGGTCAAGACACTTAAAGGCCACAGCCACAGCCACTGCTGCGAGGCTTGGAAGTTGCTCAGCTTTTACCTTTTATATGGTGGTCACATGCTGGACAAATGTCTCAGTATTTATAAGGCTAAGCTACACACGCTGTTATTACAAGGGAGCGAGATTTGAGGTTATTCCAATAGTTCTGCTTTGGAGGTATTCCAAAATAGAACTCTGAAAGAATTAGTGGGACTACCCCATGGCGTCCCCAACTGTGCATTGTGGTTATAATTGAGGATTCCCAGCATTGAGACACAGGAGAAACTCAGATTGACCTGTTAATTCCTGAAAGTCTGTTTGGGTTACTCGAAAAACCCTAATTTGAAGGTGGTGGTAGGGGAAATAGAGGGGTCCCTTCCTTCCTCTAAGTATGTCTGCTATAGGGAGGGGGATAACGTATTGGATACCTAGGGAATTTCGCACATGGATCCCTCTCACTACCTCTCCCTTGTGTATTTGGAGTCAATGGTGAGACATAGGGCACTAAGGATGGACCAGGAGCAGATTCTGAGGACAGTGAGCACACTCCCATTGCTTGCCCTTTATTCTGAACTACACGTCAATCTATTTTGTAGTGTCAAAATATGTTCTATTAAATCTGCTGAATGCAGGGGATTGGTGTTGATGTGCAGATTGAACTTGCTTCTCTTGAAAAACAGGCGGGGCTGGGACAAGTCAGTGATAGAAAGGATTGTCATTGTAATGCTGCATTGGTTGAGAATCTGGGCGACTGTCTACTATTTGTTTTGTGCATGCTATTCTGATCTTTGAAAGGAATTTTTTATCCAGTAGTTTAGGTATTAAGTGAAATGGCACTTTTATTTTTCCCAGGGGAAAAAAACGATTTTGAAAGACAGCTTTGTGACCACACAGAGCAGTCTTTCTAAATCGAACTGTCAGCCCCTGCGATACACACGAGTGAGCGCAGGGGCTGACAGGCACAGCAAGACCAAGAGGAGTCACTGCTGGAGTGTTAGGTGTGTTTGTGTGTGTGAGAAGGAATGTTTGAGATGGGTGAGAAGCAGGTGGGAAATGAAACTAGTTGTGTGTATGTGGTAGGGGAGCAAGGAGGAAAGACGGTTCAGGGGATCAAACCCCCGAATAAAAAAAAAAACTCAGCCATGTGCTTTTTCAGGTTTTTGAGGGATACACAAAATCGACGGAAATAAATCTGTCTTTTTTATGTGTGGCCTTCAAAAAGCATAAACTTCACATAGGTCTCGGGCGAATAGCTCAACGGCAACATGCTTGCCTTGGAAATAAAACGAAACGGAGCGACACAATTCGATCCCTGAGTCCATGCTTAGAAACCTCTTGGTATTAAGCACGTTATAAATAACCTATGAAATCATAGAATTGTATTTTAAGGAGCATAACATTAGGTTTTACTAAGATGCATTATTTTTAATAATGAACTTTAATGATACTTCTTTTCTGTATAGCGTATATATTTGTGTATCAAGCACTCTTTTAAGGCGGGCAATTGCTCAGAGTATCGTGTAATCTTAATATTTTAATAGTGTGGGATTTGTGTAGTTCCTTGCATTTGTGATTGTTGTTTAATTGCTAATTGACAAGTCTGAATCCAATAAAGAACTTGAACTAAACCTTTCTGTAAAGTTTCACGCAGTTTTGTCAAACGGTCCAGATATTATAAGCAAAATCATTTTGCACACATTAAAATGCAATGTGGTTTCACCTTAAATATAAAAACCTGTGAAATAAATGACGTTATGGTTGCAGTGCACATTTTTTTTAAAAAGCATTGAAATTCGCCGGCTGTGATAAGCTCAACAACCATGACTCACAACCCCATCACTCATTGTTCACACTGACATACGTGGATGTCTACAGATTGATTATGTTACATATATCATAGATTATGCTGTTTGAGATGTTATGTCTGTCGGTATGAGTGGTGGATGGTGGTTGCATAAGTTATGGTTGTGTAGCTTACCATAACTGTGGAATTCCTTTGGTTTTTTGATTTTGCATTACAACCATAATTAACAAAGCTTTTTCACTAAACTTAACAGGTTTTTAGAAGGGCAACTTAACAATAACGTCCCAGATAATAGGTTTGTGGGTCACTAGGCAAATTGCTAGTAACATGTTCTTTGGCTACGCTCACTTAGCACCTTGGCACCCCCAGTTTACAATGTCTGCATAATGGGTCTGTGTGCCGCCCGCCATGGCCTTTGCCAATGCCCAGTAGCCACATTGCCTCAGCCATGGGCTTTAGCTATGCCCATGACCCCCTTCCACCCACAGTAGCTGGGGTCACCATAACAAGTGAACGGACCATTGGTCAATGACTACAGCCATGGCCAAGTTATAAGCCAACCAAAACAAGCTTTTACTAAGGATAATCAATCAGGGGGACACTGACCATCGCCAGCAGCCATGGCCAGGTCCCACATTTCTCCACCAAGCCACCTGCAATAGCTGCTGTGCCTGTTCTCAGTGGCCACTCTAACTGAACTGAAAATGCATTCATGAACATTTCCAAAGTTATGAATGACATGGTAAATCAGCTTTTTGTACATTTTTGGTTCATAATACACCTTTCTGGGACCCATCCAGCCCCAAAAAAGACAAGGAATCTGGGCGATGTTGCTAGTAATTTGCAGACATGGACATTTTCTTTAAAAAAAACATTGTGGCTTTTGGGAAAATACTCTATGACCCCAACCATTTACATTACACATTTCCTAACTAACTAAGCCCAGTTTTTCTGAACAAATCCATGAATACAGACCCCATGATGTAAATCCACAAATCGAACCAAGTACACTTTTTGGCCACTTTTAGGTGAACTTCTGGGCAGATTGTATTTGCTTATTTTTTTTTTATTTTTTTTGTAACGCGCCACATGCCCATGGGGCTCAGGTAGCACGAAAAACATAGACAAGTCGGAACAACAGAGAGAGACAGTGGAGTCAGGCGGGAGCATTCTTATTGCTAGAGAAGGAGTCAACCCGGTTTAAGGTTGAACAGGTGGGTCTTGATCATTCTTCTGAACTCTGTGAGGGTATTAACTGTCCTCAGACCCAAAGGGAGATAGTTCCACATTAAGGATGCCTCAACATCAAAGCTGGTGCCGCCAAATCTGGCCAGCTTAAACCTGGGTTGCAACAGTTTGAAATGGTCTTGAGACCGTAGATTACGGCTTGGTTTGCTAACCTTGAGGCGGTGCAAGGTATTTGGGAGCCCTGTTGTTCCAGCATTTGTATGCATGGGTTAGGAGCTTATGTGTGATTCTGTGCTTTATGGGGCACCAATGGAGTTTCCTCATAGCGTTGATTATGTCATCGCATCGAGAGGGCCCAGGCATCGCACAAACGGCACTGTTTTGGCTAATTGAGAGAGCTTTGATGTTAGTCTGTGACGTGCAAAGCAAAAGGCTGCTGCAGTAGTCCAGTCGCAAGTTCACTAGGGCTGTGGCCAAAAGAGACCTGCTGCTAGTAGAAATGTAGGGGCATATATGATTGAGTAGTTTAGTGATATACCCACATGTGGCCCAATAGGTGGCCCTTTGTGTGAGCTTGTTATTTCCCATTTCATTTGTTTTTATTTCTGTGTTTGTGTGCGCCTCGATGCCTGCAGGCTTTGGTGTGAAACAAATACACAAACAAATAAACAATATGTGCGACCTATATTTTGATCGTGAGCTTGGCATCAAGAAGGATACCGAGCGTCTTTAAATTCTTGACCACTGTGTTTATACTGTCAGCAATGTTGAAACTCTCGTATTTCGGAGGCCTTTTATTTTTAGTCTTGGCCATGATGCGACATTCAGGAACTCCATCTTATCCCTGTTAGAGCAAGAGAGTTAGATGCCATCCACACCTGGATGGCCTCATGAATAATGTTAATGGCACGTGAGTCCTGTGTGTAAGTACCTGAGAACTCAAGGATAACCCGGGTGTCGTCGGCATAGTTGGTATATTGCATATGAAAGTCATGCAGGAGACTGAGGAGGGGCGTCATGTAAATGTTGAATAGAGAGGGGGCGATACATGAACCCTGTGGGACACCACAGGTTATGGGCGCTGGAGAGGAGCTGGCGTCAGGAGTTGCTAATCTAGCATTCCAGGGCCCCAAGAAGGATGAAATTCACTGTATCGCCAAACTAGAAAAAGCGGCGTGGTCCCTCAATCTGGTCACCAACAAGGAGTGGTCGACCAGATCAAAGGCCATCAAAAATCCAGAAGCATGAGAAGGACTGGTTGACCTCCATCCACAATGCGGGTGAGGTTTGACTTGAGATACAGCATGGCGGTCTCAGTGCCATGCCTAGCTCTTAAGCCTGACTGCCATGGACCAAGGATATTGTTGCTTTCAATAAACTCCTGGACCTGGACATATGGCACATGGTCCATGTTCGCTAACAAGAAAGGCAGGTTAGTTATTGGTCGGCAGTTTTTGGCTAGCGATGGGTCCAGGATGCTCTTTTTCAGTAAGGGGAAATCCACGCTTCCTTTAATGGGAGTGGAACACTGCTTTAACTGAACGGGAGGTGAACCAATTTAGTGGCCCATGGGACCAGTTCACCAAGGCAGCATTTAAAAAATACTGGTGTGGCAGCTGTCACCAAGGCAGGAGGTAGGTTCATATCTGATATTATCCTCTGGATTTCGAATTCGGAGAACTGTTTAAATTTGAATTTAGTCAATACATTCTTGTCTTGGGTCATGGAGGGACCGGGAGATGGGGAGTGAGTTTCCCTGTGTTTATGAGACTCGCTTTTTGGACAAGGATGGCCTGCTGATGTCCTCTAATTTTAGAGGAGAATGTGTCATGTATCCCCTGACACCAAGCTGAGTCTCTATTAGGTGTGGGTTTCCTGGTGGTTTTTCCTTCTAATTCCCTCAAAATTGTAAAGAGCTCTCTGGAGCTGAATTTTGTGTGGGATAACCGGTTGTTAAAACTGGTAGATTTTGCCTCAACAATGGCTGTATCAAATGTTTTATGGATTGCTTATAAAGAAGGAGAGTTTGAGGGGATGGGTTCTTCCGCCATTCCCATTCTGACATCCTCTTTATGTGTCATAGTTCTAGGATAGTGTCATTAAACCAGGAGCTCCTTCTAATCTCAGGTGAAATGATTTTTGTCCTTATTGGGGCAAGGGCCACGATGGTGCAACCGAGGGTGGCTGTAAGATACGTTGCAAGGTTGGTGACGTTATTCAAACAGTTCAGTGGCTCTATCCTGGCCATAAGCGCAGTGGAGAGTTTCAAAGGTGTTATGTTTTTCAAGTTTCTAGTTTTCTTAAGGTTTCTGGGTAGTGCGTCCAGTCTCCCCAGTGGTGAAATAAAATGACATTCTGCCAATTTTTGTAATGAGCAAATTGAATTTTTCAAGGTAATGTCACCTCAGTTAACGTGAGTCATTCCACATGGCCCACTCTAAAGCTTAAATACCTTTTCGATCCATACAAAAGTCACTTATGTGTGTTTAGTGGCTGACAATATTAATACATATGATCTATTTTCTTTTTCATGATTTCACTTTCATTGGGTTGGCTCCCTTGTATCTACTGAAGTCAGGTCAGTTTAGAAGCCTAGTCTGGATGAGTGGGCACACCTCGTTTCTAAATACTTAATGAAATGAAAGGATATTCGCAAAATAAGTAATGCGTTATGCGGTCCTGTAGCCAAAATACCCTCACTTGCACTGTGAGGTATTGAAGTACAATGAGAATGGTTCCTAGATTGGGATGACCCAGGAGTTTGGAAGGACCTCGTGGGAATTACTCACATATATTTTATAAAATCAATTCACATATGTGTTTCAGGATTTCATACTCAAAATTTAAAATACAGTTCTGTATTCTTTTGTACAGACTCAGCTGAGTAGTTGATTTGATATCCATAAAGGAAAGTATTATTTCAAAGACACAGGCTGTTTACTAACAGTCCAATGCATTTCGGTCCAGGGGACCATTTCAGGGACCAGCTTCTTTGTATATGTTCAATTGTATGGCTCATTTTCTTATGCTACAATAGCTTGTTGTCCAAGGGTTTGCCTTTGGAGCCTAGGATTTGCCTTTCGCACCTTTTAGGTCAGGAGTTTTGTCTACCAACATTGGTGCGTTTCATAACACGTGTCCTATTATGTGTCTGTATTTAGGCGGGCCAGCACACATGGACTGCCGGTTAAAGCATATACATAGCTCAAGAGCAGTGTAGTGTTGTACATAGTGTGGGTGGTAGAGCAGTACTGCGAATTATGATCTGTGCATCGGTCTGTAAATCCATTGGGATTCACCGTTGATGAGGTGTTGTTGAAAACGCCACGTTTTGAGAGATTAGCAAAATTGGAGAATTGTGGAGGCATTCCGAGCTGACACCTGGATCAAGTTCCAAAGGATGCATTTGTGACAAGAGGAGATTTGTTTATTGGTCCTTTCTTTAGGGCTAGTTGTGATTCACGCCAGCTGGTTGGTTTGCTGCATGAGGAGCATGCACTACTTGACATGTGGAGCTTAGCCACAAGGTACATTGGTGCACTACCTGTGACTGCTTTGTAAATGATAAAAACAGTCCAGAACAGTATCCAGGCCTGGAGAGGAATGTACTTCACTTAGGATGGAAGTTATTCGGTCAAATTTCCCTCACACCTGTAATAAGACATTCAGCAGCTTGGAGGACTACTGATAGGGGAGCCATTTGAGTGGCTGGGAGCTCCATTGGGAGGGCATTTCCCCAATCGGTGTGCAAGACCACAAGGTCCTGTACTACAATCCGAAAGTCCTGTGGTGGGATAAAGGGTTTTTATTTTGTGATGGGTAGAGATTTGGAGCCAGGCCATTTGGGACTTCTTGGCTATGAGTTTCTGAAAACACAGGCAGCTGCCAATGGTGAAGTCTGAAGATTTGGCTGAATAAGAGAGTTGCAGATCAAATACTTCTAGGTGCATATCATTGAGCCACTGTTGGACAACATATTGTTTAGCGGGGGAACAGATGAGGATGAATTTCATCTTATATGTGTTAAGTTTGAGGTACGTTGTCAACGTCCAGGACTGGTTGATGGCTAGGTAACAGCGGATGCAACTGATGTCCTGGGGGCTTTCTACTCTTATGTACAACTGAGTAGCATCCGCATACTGATGGATGGCTATATTGGGGTCTTTGAGGAATGTGCTGAGAGGCTCCATGTGAAGGTTATAAAGGATTGGTGAGAGGATGTAGCCATGGGGGACTCCACAGAAGATTGGGAGATGGTTACAATTCAATCTGTTCTTCTGGATGGCTTGGTGTCTGCCCGAGAAGTAGGTGCTAAACCAATTCAGGACAGTGTCAGAGAATCCCAGTTTTGGCAAGGAGGGAGAGGAGGATACATTAGTCGATGGTGTTGAATGCACCCGAGAGGTCATGGAAGAGGAGGACGAAGAGGCATGAGTTGCCCTTATCCATGATTTGGAGGGCATCATATACTACCTGGATGGTGGCTGTCTTGATGAAATGGGTGGAACTCCGACTGATAGACATGGAGGTGTAGTTGTTCAATTCCAGTGAGTTGTGTAGCGCCTACTTTTTCCAAGATTTTAAAAATCCCCACAGATGCCAATGGTATGGAATGATCTCCATCTAATACCATCCTCCGTCAAACTTCAACCCTGCATACTGCCCAGTGACACAAAATGACACACCACAGGGAAAAGAAACTGAAAGAACCTGGATTTGGAATCCTTAAAAGTCCTGCTGAAATCGACTCAACCAAACTCTCCGAGCTGAACAAAATGACCTCAGACTCAGTGAAAAAAATACTCAACACCTCGATCATCGGGGCCCTAGACCAACTAACACAGAAAATCCTTTCAAATACACAGCAAAAACGATGGCAGCAAGGTAGTTCACTGAGGAGCTGAGAGAACTCAAAAATATAAACTGCAAACTGTAACAAATATGGAGAAACCTTTACAATTAACCGTAAAAAATAAAATACCAAAGACAGCTCAGAATATACAAATCGTCAGTCCTCAAAGCAAAAAAAAACATTTTACACCACAAGAATCCAATCCGCAACCAACCTACAAAAAGAACTCTTCAGAATCATCAAACAGATAAAATACCTACATCCTGCAACAAAGGTGCCATCCCAACAGAAGCACTATGTGACAACATCACCAACTACCAACAAAAATGTAAACAATCCAACAGACCATTGATACAAACCATGCAACTATAAACACAACTGCTAAACCACTGATAACTGATGATACACCAACCATGGCAAGACTCGTCCATTTTTAACCAATAGACAAAGCTTTCTCCACACTAATAAAGGACACGAAGCTCGCAGGATCTCCAAACGCCCCTTGCCTCCCAGCATCTACAAAGAAGTCCTTAGCCACAGCACCCCAGCATCACGCTTCCGACATCTGATGAACCTATCCCTAAACCATGAATAGTACCAAAATCATTCAACCACTGCAAAAAAATGTAACGGAAGGTGTGGAAGAACCCCGCAACTACAGACCTATATCCCTCCTACCCTATCCGGAAAAAATATTGGAGAACCATGTATAGAAAATTCTCGACTACTCGCAAGTTGGCTTCAGACCCATGAGAGGAACAGAATCAGCACTCCTATCCACATGGAATGGCTTAAATATAAACGCAGACAAAAGCACTCAAACTGTCATCATGCTAGTGGACATATCAGTGGCATTCAATACAATCAGTCAAACAACACTAATAGAAAGACTGGTAACATGCAATATAATAGACTTTGCCTAAAATTGCTAAAATCCTTCCTCACAAATAGGACCGAAAGGACCTACCTACTGCCTTTGACTTCAAACATCAAAAAAACAATCCTTTTGAGTATTCCAAGTCTACAGCCTCTCTTCCTCCTCTTCAACATCTACATGTCCCTCTTAATGAAAATAATTTGAAACCCCGGACTGACCACCTATAAATAAGTAGACAACACACAACTCATAGTCAACATAGCCACAACCTAAAGCCCAAGCAACACCCTGAACAATTTCCTCACCGACATATACAGCTGGATGACAGCAAACAGCCTCAAATTAAACCCAGCCAAAATAGTAATGATGATCTCACCACGAGAGAGCAACGTAACCAACTCACAACTGGGCTGGCTGCCTGGCATGGAAACCCAACCAGAGACTTCAAATGTGATGAATAAATTAGGAATACTCGTGGACAGCAGACTACCACTGGAAACACAATTCAACGCTATTACAAAGAAATGCTTCAACCTCCTGGGACCACTCAGAGGGATGCTCCTCTACCTTTCTTTTCCACATAGAACACTTGCAATTATCTCCTTAGTTTTGTCAAGAATCGGCTACGCAAATAGCCTTTACCTTGGAATGTCTGAACAGCTCACCAAGAAACTTCAACAGATCCAAATCACTGTAGCAAGGATACTCCTGAGATTAAACAGAAGAGATCACATGACTCCAGCTCTGAGAAGCCTACATTGTCTCCCAGTTAAAACAATACATTAAATGCAAAGCCCTTTGCATTGCCCACAAATCATTACACTGACAAGGAGACAGATTTTTCCAGTCCAAAATCTGCCGCTACCAACCAGGAAGAAACCTAAGATCAAGGGACAACCTCCAAATTGAGATGAAACTATATGAAAAAAGGAAGGGGTAATACCAGAGATACCAGTTGGGATCGAAGGAAAGGCACCAACCACTAACCTCTACTTCCTACCCCCCCCCCCCTCCTATCCATGCGTCACATTCAGATGGATCGTTGAAGATTGGCCAAGCCTTGCATCGGGATAGATTTGGGAAGATTAGCAATGTTCACATAGATAGTTTTGGGTGAACTAGCCATACGTCACATTGGATAGAATTGTGGAGATTGGCCATGAGTCACGTTTAGAAGGATTTGCAAGGATTGGCCATGTGTCACATTCAGATAGATTTGTAAAGATTAGCCATCCATCACTTTAGTTGCTTAATTTTGCCACACAAGCTACACACAAACACAAACCAATCTAACTAACATTAGCACACAACATACAATCCCAGACACCAGACCTTACCCTCACGAAAACAAGCCAGTGCGCACAACTGTAAGTACCACCCAAACCACACTTAAAACACACAAAAACACACACCCAACTTAACAATCACCCACATACAACAACAGCAAGGAAACTGAACCTCCCCCATATGGATAAAAAAAGCCAGTGTGCACAGCCAAACTGGCAGCCAAACCACACATGAAACTCACAACCAACATAACAATCATTTGCATATAACAAACAACCGAGGCATTGGGCTTTACCCTTACAGACTCAACAAGCCAGTGCACACAATCAACTTATCTGCAAGCCAACACACACAGACACCAGTTTCTCCTGGTTCTGGATCTATTCTGTAATTCTACCCTCACTAACCCATCCCTCCTTCTTTCTTTGCAGAGCCATGTGAGCGCCTGGAGACCACCCCAATGGTAACTGTGCATGGTATAAGAGAATATAACACAAGATAACAAAAGATGCATGGAGTGCCAGCGGTGCCTGGACTCGTGAAGCTGCAAATGGTGACTGTATCATGCATATGAATCAAAAACTTGCATCGGATGATAATACTGAGGAATTTGAGGCTGTACTTTGCATCTTGCGGCATCTAATATATCATAGTTTGCTGCTATGATATGATGGGTTATTTATAATTTGCTTAATACCCAGAGGTTTCTAAGCGCAGACCCGGGGATCGAACCTGTGTTGCTCCGTGTCGTCTTGCTTCCAAGGTGAGCACGTTGTCCCTGGGCTATCCTCCCGTGACTTATGCTCCTTACATATGTTGATATATGTTACATATGTCCTTACATATGTTGGCTATACTATGAAACAGCTTTTGACATTGAGATTGACATAGAATGTAATAACTGGCATAGTATGGCATTACTGTGAGTGCCTCGAGCACGTTGTTTGATCCCCTCTTCCCCACCTGCAGCCACTTCCTGGTCCCCACTCCCTCCCTCCCGCCTCCCTCCCCGCCCCTCCACCCTCTGATTGGTGCATTCTCTGAGTCCTTCTGGACTACCCACGCTGCTGCTCTCCCACTCACATCCTTGTTCCAGCGAAGCGGGTGTGAGCAGTTTGCCAGCAGCTACGACGTGCTGGTAAGATCCCAGCCGGTCCTCGGGGCCTCCAGAGAGTTTTTGTGTTTTGTTTTTCGTTGGTGCCTCAAACCCACCCACCCTTCCCTCCCCCCCATTGGTTCTCATCTGGTCTTAACTGACCCTCCGGGGCAACCCCCTGCCCGGCAGCCCCACGGCTAAGGGCACCTAAGGCAAAGGGCGGCACCCACGGTTGCGGCTCCTGTTGTGTCTGCAGGTGTCCTCAGGGGATGCCATTTGCCAGCCAGTCTCCCTGATCAGTCCGAATAGCCTCCCTGCCTACCCCCCTACAAACTCTTAATCATGGCTGTGCTGTCCCCCGTGTTGCTGTAATACGCACTGTCTCTGTATTTAAAATTTTGCGCTGTGAAAATTAGACCTTTTCTCCCCTTCCAGGATTCTGAAACTTAGGTGGCCTCTCCACAGGTTGCTGTAATATGCACTGTCTCTGTATTTAAAATTTTGCCCTGTGAAAACTAGGGCTTTTCTCCCCTTTCAGGATTCTCAAACTTAGGTGGTTTCTCCACAGGTCCTAAAGTTCAGCATTTCTGAGCTCTTTAACCCTGAGAGTCTGTCCTATTGCGCAACCTGATTGTCGCTCGCTGTCTTGTCTGCCTACTCTTGCCAGTGTCTCCCCCTCTTCCATCTACTCTATGGGGCTCTCTGTCTTTTCTAACTGCTTCTCTATCGACTATCCTGCTCTGCTCACTAAATCTGGTAGGAAGAAGTTTAAGAAACTCTCACCGACATCCTCTTTTTCATGCCTTTGCCTGATTTATGGACCCTTCATATGGTCTCTGTGCTCTCTTCTTTCTCCTCTTCTCCCATTAATGGTGGCACCCGTTGGGATGTCCTCTTGGCCTCCTTCCACTCCTCTAAGGTCATCATTAATGTTTACTGTAATGGGACCGTCTTGGTCCAAGGCCCTCAGACCAACCATCACCTCTTTGATAGACGCTTCCCGTGCCTCATCAACTTCCTTTCTTCTCCGCTGTACCCCTTCCCCTTTCCTCAGCTACCTTGCCTTCCCCCTCCCTCTCCGCCCCCTCTCGGGCTCCTTCTACACCTCCGTAGGGTGTACCTATGATCTGTACCCGTCCCCGGAAGTCCTTCAAGGATGGCAACCTTCTCCACATTGCCACTCTTAACTCTCGCTCTGCTGTCAAACATTCCTCTGATATCTGCTGCCTTCTTGAAGAACTTGACCTTGATGTCCTCGGTCTCACTGAGACGTGGTTCACGGCCAGCTCTGTCACCAGCTTTGGCACGCTCCTACCTGACGGCTACAAGATCCTCTCTGTGCCCAGGCCCAACAGATCTGGTGGGGGTGTAGCCCTTATCTTACCTGAGTGGATTCCTGCCTCTGTCACCCCTAGGCAGACCTACTCCTCTTTTGAACGAGTCGTCTGCCTGCTCTCTCTCTCGCCAAGCCATTCCTTTACTGTGGCTACTATCTATCGGCCACCTGGTCAGATTTCTTCCTTCCTCTCTGAGTGGGCTGACCTCTCCTTCTCACTCCTGGCCTCAACCAATCAACTCCTTCTTGGAGACTTCAACATCCACCTGGATGCCTCCTGTCCCCCCTCTGGACTCTTTTGCAACCTCTGTGACTCTCTCTCACTCACCATTCTCCCCTCTAGCCTGACTCATTCCGCAGGGAACACTCTCGATGTTCTGATCTCCTCTGACCTTCTCCTCTCTGTCCCTCTCTCCACTCCTCTCTCCTGGAGTGATCACTTTCTCCTATCCTCCCACCTCACCATCCCTACCTGCCAGGCCAAGCCACTTCCGTCACTGCCACCCACCTTCTCGATCATTCGACCCATGAAGCACGTGTCAGTTGAGGCTTTCGCCACCACCTTCTCACTCCCTCCTCCCCCTTTGGCTGACTCTCACCCTGACACAGCCCTCTCCATGCTCCACTCTTCTATATCTGATACTCTTGATATCCTTGCCCCTGTCATGAGAAACTGCCTGAAGCCCAAAGCCAAGTGTAACTCCTGGTATGACTCAGATCTCGTCACCCTAAAATGCAAGTGCAGGGTGGCCGAGAGGAAATGGCGTGCTTCATGTACATCCTCTGACAAACTGGCATGCGGCCTGCTGCAAAGGCAATACCGGCTTTCCGTCCTCACCAAGAAGAGAGCTCATATCCAAGCCCGTATCTCTGCAGCATCTAACAACTAGGCTGAATTCTTTAGAATCTGCAAGGAACTAGCCAATCCTGCTGCAGTCTCTACCTCTCCTGTACCTTCCCAGGCCCTCTGCACGGCACTGGCTACTCACTTAATTTCAAAAACTCAGGACATCCCGTCTTCACTCTCCTCCTATCGCCTCCCTCCCTCCATCCCCTGTTCTTCCTCTGGCCTTTCTGCAGCCACCCCCCTCCCTCCTTCTCTACCTTTCCTCTTTTCTCTGCTGATGAGGTTTCTAGACAAGTCCGATCTATGAAAGTCTCGTTGAAACAGGTTCACCTCTGTTCCTCCAAAACTATCAAGGACCACATCGACTCCCTGGCTCCATGACCATCAGTCTGGCTTCAGAGCTGCCAGAGCACGGAAACTGCTCTTCTGAACATCCGTGAAGACCTGCTCTCCAACCTTGACTCCAACACCCTGTGTGTCCTCATCTTGCTTGATCTCTCTTCTGCCTTTGTTACAGTCAACCATGCCATGCTGCTCAACCGTCTCCGTGATAACCTGGGTATCACTGGTCAGGCTCTGGTGTGGCTGACCTCTTTCCTTTCCGACCGTCCCTCCCAGATCCAACTTGGGTCCTTCCTCTCCGATATCTTTTTCTCTACCTGGGGTTGTCCCCCAGGGATCTAACCTCTCTCCCTGGCTGTTCAACCAATACCTGGCACTCCTAGCCCACCTCATCGCCGCTCTCTGCCCCAATTTTCAGTGCTATGCGGATGATACCCAGCTCATTTTCAAGCTACCCTTGGCCTCCTCCTCTCCTTCCCTCATCTCTGACTGTCTGTCTGCTATCCAGGAGTGGTGTGCCGCCAATGACCTCTGCCTTAATGCCTGTAAGACTGAGATTTTACTCATTGGCACACCCACTCCCTCCTTCCCTGCAGCTCTCTGGCCGGCCTCTCTTGGCCCTCTTCCTGTTCCCACCTGCAAGGCTAAAAACCTTGGGGTCATCTTCGACTCCACACTCGCCTTCTCTCCTCACATCTCTGACGTCTCTAAGAAGTCACACTACCAGCTACACCACCTCGAAGGTATTCTTCCTTTCCTCTCCTTCCCCCAGAAGCTCACCGTCTCCAGAGCCCTGGTTCTCTCTAGACTGGACTATTATAACAGCCTCTATCTAAATGTGCCTGCCTCTACTCTCTGCCCTCTGCAACTTATCCAGAACAGGACTGCAAGACTTGTCCTTGGCCTCAAGCCCAGGGATCGTATCTCTCCAGGACTGAAATCTCTGCACTGCCTCCCAGTGGCTGCGAGGATTAAGTTCAAAACCCTCTGCATTGTCCACAAGGCCTTCTGGGGCCTGGGGCCGCAATACCTTCAACTCTCTCTTCCCAAATATCTTCCTTCTCGGGCTCTTCGCTGGTCCGCCTCCAAATCCCTCAGGGTCAGTCGCTTCTCCAAGCAACGAGTTGATGGTAGATCTCTCTCTTCGGCAGGGACCTCCCTCTGGAACAGCCTTCCTGCCTCCCGGAAACTTGAGGAGAACCAGCTACGGTTCCGGTAGCACCTCAAAAACTTCCTCTTTGCTTTTGCTTTCTCTCCCCCTCTTCCCTGCTGAATTCCTGGTTCAAACTGCACTGGTTACGTTACCTGGCCACCCTTTCTGATCTCGGCCCAGGGCCCGCCAATTGCAAACCTGCACTGCCTCCCTGGCAACCCCCGCACCTGGGGACTGCTGTTCTGTATTCCTACAGTCCCCCTACCAGCACTTATGTCTGCTCTTACCTTGCACTTGCCACCATCTGGCCGTTGTAATATCTTATTTATTCTACTATCCCATGTACTGCACTTTCCCCTCTCCCTTCCCCCACGCACTTTTCCCTTTTCCCCTTCCCATGCACTTGCACGATCTGAATGACACCTGGCCTAGTAGGATTGTTGTCTGCCTTCTCTCTGTTCCCCATCCCTTACCTCGTCGCGCCTCGAAACACTTGTTTATAAGCGCGCTACAAATGCCATATCATATCATGTCATATCTTATCATATTGTAATGTACATTCCATAATATAATTTTAGGCTGCATTTGGCATTTGATAAAAGGAATCTCAAGTGCATGAAAGGCTGTACCATTGATATGGTGTCTATTCCAATCATATGGGGCATTAACTGGCATTAGATAGCATCACAGGGGTATTTTATGCTGTAGTAGGAGGATGTGTATGGCAGTATATGGCACTTCTAAGGAATTGGAGGCTGCATTTGGCATATGATTGCACCATCTGGAAATATCAGTCTATACCTTACATACTGTGACTTTAACTGGCATGTCAGCTAAAAACACATTGGGGCTCATTACAAGTATGGCGGTGCAAGCAAGAATTACCGCTACTTTTCCCTCACCACCATACTACGAGAATGGCCCTGGAGTGGGGGATTTGCCTCCACCATCATACTGGAGGTAAATCCTCCAATTTTCCACCAAAAATGGGCCAAATCTGCGGAATTACTGTGGCGGTAATTCCGCCAGCAGTGATTCCACCAAAAATGCCCCATAGAGTCCAACGGACTATCAAACAATGGCGTGTAATCCCCCCCCCACTTGTAACCCGGCAGTAACGGTAGTTCCATTGGGCGGTATTCCAGCAGAATACCGCCCAACTTGTAATGAGGCCCATTAGATGGTAGTATCCACATATGAAAGGCCACAGTTGGCATTTTACTAGAACCTTTGGAATGGCAGAGCTCTATTTAACATTCAGTGAGTAGGCTGAATGTGAGGTTACAACCGGTTTAGGATGACAGTATATGGTCATGTGTGATTGTCCTGGCATATGAAGTCAGTGACCATTGCCTGCATTTTCTTCCTTCTTTGTTTACTCCTTTCATATCATTGCATATATCAAGGCAGCACCCTAGTGAAAATATGTTTTGTAATTAAAGTAGTTTTTTTTTTTTGTCAGCAGCATTTGTTTTTATTTAAATGAATCTTACTTTGCATCCACAGCAGAAACCTGTGTGATGTCATCATAGGCAACAGCCACGTGACATCCCTTCCTGTGATGTCATTTGGGTGTGTAGTATCGCTTCCGCTAGCCCACACGTGTATGTGGATTGCAGTCCACTTTGCTGATGGGTGTAAAATGGCACTTGAGTTAGGAGAGCAAACGTCCTTGCACCGCCCAGTTTTCCACAGGCTCACAATTACAAGAGCTTAAATCAAGCGTAACTAATGCCGAGCGTGGCCAGCACAATCTGTGTCCCAGTCGTCTGATTCATTTAAAAGAAAC
Organism: Ambystoma mexicanum; assembly: GCF_040938575.1. Classification (NCBI taxonomy): domain Eukaryota; kingdom Metazoa; phylum Chordata; class Amphibia; order Caudata; family Ambystomatidae; genus Ambystoma; species Ambystoma mexicanum. The sequence continues at coordinate 557,284,199 of NC_090933.1, read as the reverse complement.
CCAAGCTGTGGGGGCGGGGAGAGGTGATCAGCATGGCGGAGTTGTGTTGCAGTGCCAACGGCCCTGTTTCTCAGCTCGGCGCTGAAATGAGTTTGACTCACTGGAGTGCTCATGCCGTTGTCTCTCTTTTGCACGCCTCACCGGCGCGGAGCCCCGGCCCACCTTACATCTTCCAAACGGTATTCTTTTCCAGCATCTCACCTTCACGTCGCGTTAGCATTCCAGGCAGCTGTGACTAAGAGGACTTTAGCAAAGTTTCTGTGTAGCTACAAGGACAGCCTCAATCTTCTGTCACTTTTTTGCATTAACTATGATTATGCTTTTACGGTGAAAATGCATTTATTTTAAAGGTAACAATCCCAAGCAGGGGAGAGCTTATGGTTCATCTAAATTTATCAGCCCTCGCTGTGCATTTGTGTCTTCATTACCAGGAAATATTAAGGGACATTGCGCCATCTATTCCTGTTTACAGTTTATTATGCAGAGATAGGAAACACTTAGCATGTAAAATGAATGTAGAAATTATTCCTGGATAGAAACACGGACATTTCCCACTCGTTGGCTCTTTCTCCTCCATCACCGGATCAGAGTGTAATTGTCAGTAATCAGGCCTGCTTGCTGCTGATAAAACCACTCTGAATGCTAGCAGCCTTCTTTGTCTGATGACTCAATTATTCCAGAAGTGCCTCATCAAATCTGCCCCATCAGCTGGGCAAATAAATAAGGAGAAGAAACTGGCCCCCCAAAGCAAATTAGAAATCCATTTGCATTAACCATTTCACTGGTCTATGGTCAGCCAAAAAGAAGCAAGGCAGATTGTGGTAAGCTTATTGGAACATGTTTATAAGGATTACAGCATAAACACTGTCTTTTTTTCCTTCCCTTTTTTTTGGAGGAGTGGTTGGAACTGTCAGTATTGAATGGCCTCTAAATGCAGCTCTGTTCATCTCAGAAAAGCCTCAGGCTTTCTTTGAGGCATGCTTAGGAGCAGAGATGAGATGGAAGCTAAACTACAGTATTCTGCACGGTGGCTTGGGATAGCATGTGTAGCAGGCACGCTAGGCCCGGGCTTAGATAAGTTTAAACCAAAATGCGGCACTGTAAACTACTTTTCACCACTTTAAAAATTATCCAGCAGCAAAATATTAGATTTAACTTTCAGGCCGTGTTTAAAATGGTCTTCGGTCATGTAATTTGTCCCTGCATTTCTGTTCCCTGCATGCATGACTTTGCACTTGCTCATTCTGAATATTAATAAGGGGGTAATTAGATAGAAATGTATTCAGCAACACCAGGGTGCAGAGATGGTTTTAGAGCTGTTTAATGTTAATGGAACACAAATACACACTAACAAGGCTACCAGGTACAACTCCTGCGGTCAGATTATCAAAGCTTTGCACTGGTGCAAAAAAAGTGGAGCAAATTAATTCAGCACCAGTTTTACTACTTAGATAATTGGGAATAGAGCAAACAGATTTATCCCCAATTTGTATTATCTAAGCACGTTTTTATAATGGCAAAAAGGAAACTGAGGAATATTTGTTATGTTTGATGAGTGACATAAAAAGAAATGTAGCAAACATTTCTTTTTATGTTATGCAGCAAGCATAGCACAAAAAACAATATGATTTATTTCTGCCCCAGTGCAAATGTTTTTAGATAATGCTGATTGTGGCAAAACTTGGTTGCTCCATTCTATATTATCAAAGCTTTTGCTCACTTTTTACAACTTGTGCAAACATTAGATAATCTGGCCCCTGAAGTAAGAGATGCATTTTCTGGATTTAACATGCATGGAAGCTCAGTTTGTTGCACTCTAGACATTTTGGACTTCAACTCCCATCTGACCCTGGCAGCACAGTTAGTGGTGAAAGATCGTGAGCGATGTAGTACAAGCATATGTGCCCAGAATATCTAACATTTGCACGAGTGCAAAAAATTTAGCAAATGCTTTCATAATACAAAATGGAACAAACAGGTTTTCTCGGAATCCATATTATCTAAAAGCATTTGCACTGGGGCAAAAATTAAGCATACTCTTTTTTTTGTACTATGTTTGATGCATAACGTAAAACGAAAAGTGTTATTACATTTCTTTTCTTGTTATGCAGCAAACGTGGCAAATAAAGCAGCTAGCTTCAATTTCGCCATGGTTATATGTTTTTTACATAAAACCTCCATTCTGTATTATCTAAACAGCAAAATTAGTGCTACATGTATCTGCACTGCTTTTTTGTACAAGTGCAAAGCTTTGATGATCTGCCCCTCTAGAGGGCTGCATACTGAGTGCCCATGGGTGCTGGGAAAGTAGTTGCAAAACCCTGGGTTCCATGAACAATTTGGAATATTTGCCTTTTAATTGCATTAAGGAATAATTAAGGGGAACACAGTAGACACTAAAGGATGGTTTTGTTGAGCTTCTTCTTTTGGTATTTTCAGCAGGCATCATACATATTTGAAGAATTAAACCTTATTTGAACAGAATTTTTTCCGTCTCTCCAGCCCATTCCAATTTGGCCATGAGAAACGGCCCGAATTGTATTCCCATTGTACATTCAGTCAATCAGTACTCATATAGAGTCGGGGCCCCGATTCATGCGATTTTCTGTACGGTTCAAAGTGACTTTGCACTGCTGAAAAGTTACCTTTCACTGCCGGCACAAACCCTGATTAATGGAACCGTGCAAAGTCAGTGCATAGTCATTTTTGCAGTACAAAATGACTTTGCACAGACTTTGCACTGCAAAAATACACTTTGCATGGTTGCTTGCATCAGGGTTTGTGTCGGCAGTGCAAGGTCACTTTTCATCAGGGCAAAGTCACGTTGTACCATGCAAACAATTCCATGAATCGGGCCCTAGGTGTGCATGCAAATCAGCAATGGTGGTGGCCTTTTGCAGCAATGGAGGTTGGCAATACAATTGGGTCCGTGATCGATTTGGATGGATTTTTTCAGTTGCAGCAAAACTGGGCATAATCTATCAAAATCATCAAAATCTCATGTGGTATTGGTTTTTGTGGTGTAATACAAATGTCTATTAAAACATGTGAAGACCTAATCTTTCAAGACAAATGGAGACATGACTCTTAAATGTGATGTAATCTGTGTAAGCGAATAACACGTGTGATTATGTGCTCATCATCCGGAGCTATAGCTGCTGTGACGAATCTAGCAACATTGTCATTGATTCTTTGTAGAGAAGCTTCTCCTACGTGGCCAGGGAAACTGACCCTGGCGATGGGTGACCGCATAGGGGAAGGCAAACTCCAGAGAGACAAGAGAATATTAGATTTACACATCCCTTCAGTGCTAACTCCTAGTGACACCCAAGGATTTATACACTCCTGTATGGCTTATTGTAATGTGGATACTGAATTCCCAGGCTTTCTTAGCCAACAATATTATTGATCTCTCCCCCCTGTTCCAGTACTCAGACAATGAAGAGGGGCAGAATAATGAGGATGACTAAACAACCAACACTGCTTTCTCCTCTTCAGAAACTACTAAGTGAGACCCGGACATTTGAAATGCACACGGCTGAGTAATCAGAGAAAGAGAGAGACAGAACTTGCCACTGCATCCGACTTGTTCTGATGCTGTTTGGGAAACCAGAGGAGGGTGGAACAGAGCTCCGAAGCTGAGGGAGATGGTGTGCAGCGAAGACAAGCCAGGAGAAGTTTGCTGCATCCCTGTCATGGGCAGCTGGAGCTGCCTGACACAGAGAGAAGTCAAGCGGCAATGAAGCGGCTTATGGAAGTCATTGATGGTCGACAGGTGAGAAGCGGAGAGGACAGAGATGCGTGACAAATTCTGAAGACTTTGAGTAACACTGGTAAACCCAGGGAGAGCACACGTTTACAGGGGTGATTAAGGGCAAATACCACATGCCGGACCCAATGCGAGAGAGCCCAAACAGAGAAGGCCATATAATGAATACAGAGATGAACATTGAGAAATGCCTAAGTGAAGGCAATAGAATTGAGATGGACATTGTAAAAAGCCCAAGAGAAGGCAATATAAAACACTGCAAAAAATCTAAGTGAAAGTAATAGAATTGAAACGAACATTGGGAAAAGCATAAGCAAAGACAGTAACATTATTACAGAATTGTACATTGTTGAAAACTCAAGCAGAGACAGTACAATTGATACAAAACGTGTGAAAAAAAGGGTCAGTGACCCAGTACAAGAAAGAGTGAAAAGAAAGCAAAGAAGCCCTGGCAGGATAGTGAACCAGGAAAACAGTGAGTCTGGGACTCACACCCAAATCAGAAAGTTGTGACACTCTGGCAGGGGACTAAACCCGGGGTGAAAGAAGAATTGAGTAAAGGGGGTTAAGAACCCCACCGTGAAAGTATCGAACATTAACAAAAGGGAGGACCCATACCTATTTCTAAGGCTAAGATACAATACCCTGGCAAGAGAGTATACCAGGGAGAGGAGAAGGATTAAAGCAAGAAACCATAACGGCTGATGCAGAAAGAGAAGAGCCTTAACCCTTTGTACAAAACAGTTGAACTCTGGCTGGAGAATAAACCAGGGATAAGAAGGTACCTGGATGTAAATTGTGGGATGTTTTTACCCATGCATCCAAGCCCTACCACAGAACTGTGCATTACTGGCATTGAAAACATCATGATGGCCAGAACTCCCCAGAAAATGCACAGGGAAAACATGAAAAATAGGTTGCCATCCATTTTGCCTCTGTTAATGTTAATACAACAGACCATTGCCAGGCCCTATCCTTTGGCTACACACAGAGCAAAAACCATGGCAAAGAAATATGGTGCTGTTCAAAATCTGAAATGTATTAATTCAAGACAGCTCCCAAAAAGGGGTGCAGTACCGGCGCTCGACACTAACCGGCAGTCTAGCAGTCTAAACTCTGACAGGAGGCCTGTCTTCCAGGAGCTGACAAGGAACCTGAGTTAGCTGGAAACTTCAAAGCCTTGCTGGTTAATGAGAATTCTTAACACCTACTGTTCCCAGGCCCCACATCAGAAGGCAGTCTCATCTAATTAAAGTTCAAGAGGCCTCTGTCCATGGGAAGCATTCCCACCTGCCCTTACCAGCAACAGCACAAGGATATCACAGGTTTCTGTTAACCATATACAAAGTGGCACCCTGCTCTGCTGACCTCAGTCAACACAATAGACTCTTCAGCTGAATAGAATATGCCGATTTGAGGTGTAATTGTCAACAGTTGCTCTGGGGGAAGGAAGACATTTGATCTCTGAGTCAAGCCAAGCTCTTGGGGGCGGACGCAGACTCAGATGTGAATTCCATTAAGGGCAAATGTATGTTTTATTTAATTGCTTATAAAATATTGTAGTAAGCTTACAGAAATGTACAATTTGGAGATTCTTTATATGAAAAATATCCTACAATTTGAGACTAAACTCAACTCCGTACGATGTTCTGAGACCGAACCCTGCGATTTATTAATCTTGCAGACACTGGGTTTATGCTAGAGGCATGATAACTTATATTAATATGCTCAGGGAGAGGGTGCAGATCTGTGTAAATTTTGAGGAAAAACCAATATGGCGAAAGTCACTAAAAAGCGCAACATGTTGTTGTTTCTAAACCCAAGCTCGTAGAAACCTGTGCCTTGAACCCAACTGTACCTTAAGCAATCTGTGATGTGTACATGTAATTTCAAAGATGTGTGTATCTGGGAAACCAGTTAGTTATGAAAAATTCATTTTCTAAGTAAAAGCAAAGGGGCGTTTCTTCAATAGATTGTAAATTGGTAGCACTGGATGTCTCACAACTCTGCTCCCCAGTCAGGCGACAGAGAATCCTATAGCCTATCAGGATCCTCACAGGGTTGGGCATAGAAAGTCAGCCTTCCCAACCACTTTCAAAAGACATAAAAAGACCCACTGAAACCCTGGTAGGGACTGCTCTATCCACTTTCTTGCGAAGCACTTTGCCGGATGACTTAAAATCCAGACAATTCAGAGACCAGAACTTAGAAAACCAGACTCCAGATTACAGAACTTTTTAGCAGAAAGGACTAGTCCACAAGCTGAATCCTTTCCAGAGGCCTCAGAATCCAACAACCTAATCAAACTATTCAACAGCCGGGCGAGCTGTGTGATTCTGTGTGATTCTGGCTAGAACCCTGTGCCAAGAACTGTTGCCAGAACCACAGACCAGACCAGATCGCTGTGCAGTGCCGAGACCAGAGAGAACTGCAGCTAAACCTGTTGACCAGATCTGTCACGAGGCCCATTCCTTCCAAAATTACAAGTGAGTATCCAGCCAGAGCTGTGCAAAACCAATCTCTTAGTTTAAAATAATCTAATTCAAACCATTTCCACCTATTTAGAACTGCATAGACATCGTCTGTCCATTCTGTGATTTTCGAACCTGTGAAAGTGTCATTGCCATTCTGAATCATTACTTTAATTTTGAGAATCTACCTCCACTAAATTGTCTGCATCTTTCGAACTTTCATTTTAAAGCTAAGATCATCAGCTTTCCAACAAGCCCTAAACCGACTTTCTACTCCTTATAGTTTTTCCGTAATCTCGCTTTACGCACTCGGAAAAAGTGCAGCGAATTGAAAACTAGCTCAATCTCACCACATGTTAAAAAATAGCTGTCTCTTGCTTGCATTGCTGAAATTCGTTTTCAACCTGATAATCCCTCCTGAATCATTGCTAGTGTTGACTTGAACCAATTATAAGTAGCTATCACCTACCCTGAATCTCCTATAGGGAATTAAAATAATTTTTAGCATATTTTCACTTCTTTACAAATCACATTTAAAGTATTTTTGCCTGTGTTTTAAAATCATCCCTGTTGCTCTAAGATTGCTAGGGGGGAACTGAATTGGTTTGGCATTTGATTGTATTCCTGAAAATTGTGTGCTCTCCTTCCATCTCCTTATATTGCATAGGGGGGGGAGTGAAAAGTGATCATATTATCTCTTGTGGAAACCATCTCATTTATTTCTGTGCTGCATTCTTTTCCATCATTGCATTTCCTTGAAACCATAAAAACATTCTCAGCTACTTTATCCTCTCTATACCAACTCCTAAGTAATAAAAAAAGTGTGCTAGTGTAATATTATCCATTGTTGATCACTGTCATATTCATAAGTGTGCTATCAAATATTAATTCATTTATAAAAGTGTGATATATATCTTGTTTAATTTTTCAAATAAATCTTTTAATTTGCAAAACAAACCTACTTCTTGGCTCAGTGAGGTCAGGGGGATTCAAAGAGAGGGGCGTTATACAAGGGTTTATCATCCAGATCTATGAACCTGTCATAAAAATATATAAATAAGGGCTTCCCTTGGGCATCCCAGACTCGGCATTTACTTAGTTGGAGTGCTGAATTGAGGTCACTTAACAACATCAAAGTTTGGAACAGTAGACATACCCTTTTTAAGTATAAACTACTATATCCTGGCAGTGGAGTATAGCAGGAGAGAGGATGAAATAAGGAAAGCTCAGGGGTCAGAATCACTTTTTGGAATCATGGAATAGTGATAAAATGGAAAAGGGAGAAACCAGATGCCTTTAAGGATAAGTGTAATTCAAAATAACGGTATATTGTGGAGACATTTCAAGGGAAGAGCCTTGGATAAATTCGAACTGTAATAAAACAATATTTAAAGCAACTAAAATAAATATAGGGGAAGGGAGAATCCCTTTTCCTGGGGGAACATTGTTCATTTTCGTTTCTGCACTTTAGAACTTTATGTTTGAACCTTCAAGAATAAGCTATACGTTTATAGCTCAGAGAAATCACCTTTATCCTCTCTATACCAACTCCTAAGTAATAAAAAAAGTGTCCTAGTGTAATATTATCCATTGTTGATCACTGTCATATTCATAAGTGTGCTATCAAATATTAATTTATTTATAAAAGTGTGATATATATCTTGTTTAATTTTTCAAATAAATCTTTTAATTTGCAAAACAAACCTACTTCTTGGCTCAGTGAGGTCAGGGAGATTCAAAGAGAGGGGCGTTATACAAGGGTTTATCATCCAGATCTATGAACCTGTCATAAAAATATATAAATAAGGGCTTCCCTTGGGCATCCCAGACTCGGCATTGACTTAGTTGGAGTGCTGAATTGAGGTCACTTAACAACATCAAAGTTTGGAACAGTAGACATACCCTTTTTTAAGTATAAACTACTATATCCTGGCAGTAGAGTATAGCAGGAGAGAGGATGAAATAAGGAAAGCTCAGGGGTCAGAATCACTTTTTGGAATCATGGTATAGTGATAAAATGGAAAAGGGAGAAACCAGATGCCTTTAAGGATAAGTGTAATTCAAAATAACTGTATATTGTGGAGACATTTCAAGGGAAGAGCCTTGGAAAAATTAGAACTGTAATAAAACAATATTTAAAGCAACTAAAATAAATATAGGGGAAGGGAGAATGCCTTTTCCTGGGGGAACATTGTTCATTTTCGTTTCTGCACTTTAAAACTTTATGCTTGAACCTTCAAGAATAAGCTATACGTTTATAGCTCAGAGAAATCACCTTTTTCACCTTGTATTTAGTTTAGCATGTAAGGGTCAGTTTAGGGTTTTGGACACAGGACTGAAGACGCTTTATTTATTTAACATCCTGACACATATGTTCCTTAGTTATGTTGAGGCAGGGAAGCCCCTCGTAGAGTTAGGGTAAGACAGGATTTTCCCACTCCACTTATTATTTTGACAATAAATGTCTATAACCAACGTTTAACATGCCACTGTGTCAGAGTCTTACTCTTGATCCTTTACACTGCCGGGGTAATTTAACAACTATTGAAAGATAAGTCATTATCATCCTCTACTAATGAGGAACACCTTAAGACTGTTCTTAAAATAATCTTATTGTTCTATTGACTATCCTTTTTCACTAACAAAAAGTAGCATTAAATATTTTATGGTCAGATTATCAAAGATTTGCATTGGTACTAAAAAGTGAGCAAATGCTTTGATAATACAAAATGGAGCAAACCATTTTTGTCACAATCCATATTATCTAAAAACATTTGCATGCAGGCACAAATGAATCGGGCTGTTTTGTTGGTACATAACATACAACAAAAGGTGTCTGCTACATTTCTTTTCATGTTACGCAGCACACATCATAAATAAAACAGACTGCTCCCATTTTCCTCACATGCAAACATGTTAGATAATATCGATTGGGGCTAAACCTTTTAGCACCATTCTCTATTGGTGCTAAATTAATTTGCTCTGTTTTTTTGCACATCTTAGATAATCTGACCTCAGGTAGTAAAACCTTGTGCAGGATTTGTGTAAAATATATGTGCCCATATGTGAATTCTTCAAAACTATGAGGTTTGCCCTATTAATTCTTTTTTTTTTCTGACTGATATTTCGCTGAATTTTAGTGACATTTTTTGTCATTTTTACTACAAAAAGCAGAGGGAAACTGCCCACATCCCCCCACCCCTCACTCCTTCCTTCTATGTACCTAACCTAAACCCACCACCTTTCTTTTTGTGGTAAACAAATGTGGTAAGAAATACAGCAAAACGTAATTTGGAGAAAGGATAACTCAGCGAAACTAGGGAATACCAATACTTATATGAGTGATGCAATGAGAGAGTCACAAGTATATGTGTGCGGTAGCTATTACATGGCAAAGGCTACTACTTTTAGTATCCATTGTATTCTCAACTTTCCTTAATCTTAGGCTATCATTACTTCACTTAGTTTATTGACAGATGTTAGTATGGGCCCTGATCAAAGTTTATAATATAGTTTATAAAAATGCCAAAAGGGTGATTCCTCTTAATTATAGAATCTATGATTACTATAGGAGTACAGTGCTTTGGCCCAATTTTAATGGACTTATGTAGCCCTTTACTGGTTCAAATAACCAAACGTTCAAATAATGTACTTGCAATACAGGTTAAGAGAGGTTGTGATGCTGCAGTTAATATCTATCAACTATTGCTGCTTATTTTGAAATGTTCTCTAAAAATGTTTCTGAATTTCACCACCTTCGTCGAGGACTGTTTTCTATTTCTTTAGACACAATTTTCTATTTGACTCCATAGGCATTACATCAAAATTAGTTCTTTGTACTTTGTGTTTGAGATGTCTTTTAAAGTAGAAATGACAAGAAGTTATTATAGCTTCTTTAATGTGTTGTAATTTGTAATGTATGTTTAAGTGAATGAATTATGTGATGATGTAACTATCATCCATAGTAACAGCTATTCATTCTCATGAGGAGGTATTTTACTGTCTAAGATGGCCATATACAAAAGTAATTAAAATGTGAATGTCCTGAGTTTGGCGGTACCCAGTGCTTTAAGTGGGCGGGGGCCTGCCGGGGCCGGGCCCCGGCAGTCTCCAGAAAGTGGGGCTGAGCCGGGGCCCAGCCGGGGCCCCCGTCCCACACAACATTGGCGGGATGCATTATCCCGCCACGGCCGAAGCCGCGACAGGAAATGCGCCCGTCATTATGTCGGCCAAGCAGACACAAGTGCCAGCCAGCCACAGCGACGCTGAGGCTGGTGGCACTTCTGTCAGTTAGTGTAACTCCCTCTGATGACCCCTCATCAGGGTCATCAGAGGAAGTTACTGTCCCTTTGTTTTCCCTCCCCAGGTCACTGACCCCCGCGGGCTCCGTGATCTAATCTGCAGATTAAATCACGGAGCCCGCGGGTTCGCAGAGGGTGAAAGATGCCTCGGGCTCAGTGATCTATCTGCTCTGAGCAGATAAATCACAGAGCCCGAGGTGCCTTTCTCCGTCGGCAAAGCTTTATAAAAGATGCCTTGAACTGTGTACGTTTCAAGCCATCTTTTATAAAGGTAGAAATATTTCTTTGTTTATAAAAGACGGCTTGAAACGTGCACAATTCAAGGCATCTTTTATAAAGCTTTGTCGACGGACAAAGCCACCTTGCGGTTTGTTTTGTCCGTCATCAACGCTTTATAAAAGATGCCTTGAATTGTTTACGTGTCAAGCAATCTTTTAGAAACATAGAAACATGTTACAAATATCTATGTTTATAAAAGGTGGCTTGAAAAGTACACAAACCATAGTAAGGTAAGCACACAAGTGTGCGTAACTTACTATGGTTTGTGCACTTTTCAAGCCACCTTTTATAAACATAGAAATATGTAACATTGCTATGTTTATAAAATATGGCTTGAAAAGTACACACACCATAGTAGTACGCATACAAACATAAATGCTCACATACATTTATATATTTGTTTGCGCACCTTACTATGATTTGTGCACTTTTAGGCCACGCCCACAATGAAAGCCACGCCCCCAAACGAGGGCCCCCCCCTCAATTTCTTACCCCACTTAAAGCACTGGCGGTACCCATATGAGCATCTATAGTAGAGCTTGAAAGAAATGGCACTGCTGGCCCTATTGTCTTGCCACCAACATTGTGTCATGTATTTCTGAAGGACCAGAAAATTATGCATAATTATAGTTCTAAGGGACTCATCAAGAGCTAGAGGGTATCACGATTGGTATACCGCTCAACTTTATTTTCATTAGCACTCACCGGTCCAGTGGTATTACCGCCAATCACGGGTTGGGTGCTAACCGTTACACCCCATTCCCCATTGGGACCATGGACCCAATGGGGAATTTTTGGTGCAATTACTGCATGTTAATACCGCTGGGGGTAATTGCGCGGAGAATGGGCATTTTTCTGGAATGTGTACTACCAGCTCTGAGCTGGCATAAACACGCCGGATTAGAGATTGGGCAGAGCAGTAAATGAGGCAGTAACACTGTTACTGCCATTTAAGGGCTACCGCCCAACTTGTGATGAGGCCCTAAGAATAAAAACATATTCATTTATTACAAGTAGTGATGGGTGCTGGGTGATTCGGCAAAGTAGCAGCTATGTTCAAACTGCAGTTGTTTCCTCATCATTTTTAGTTTCTCTTCAAAGTGTTTTGCCATTACTTCAATACCCTTAACCTCGAGCATTTGGAATTCCCTTGTTATACACACTCTGCCTTTTCAAAGCCTTAAAAAATAAGATGTTGACCCTTGATATCAGTTCTTGATCCTTCCCTTTCTCTGTTATCAATCGTTTGCTTTTGGATTGCTTTCTGTTGTTTTTTTTTCCACTTGTACTTGTATTACCTATTTCTCTCTTTGCTTTTCTTTATTATAAGCCAACTGTTGTTTTTATTAATGTAGCCGGTGTCCTGTTCCTTCTGGTTGCCGAACTCAAATGTTATGAATAAAAGCAAGATTACAAGTTAGAATAGATTCCCCAACTTCGCTTATTAAATATCAATCAATCCTTAATATGTTTAGCCTTATAAAAATGTCATACATAAAACGTGTTCACACATTGACATCAACTATTTACATGTAATACACATTTTACCAAAACAATACAATAGACATTTAAAAAATAACAGTTTCTACTGTGCTGCACGCGTTAAGGTCACTACAACCGTAAGGATTGGTGTTACGTTTGAACGTTAAGTTTACATGCAGTCATTAGAAATCACACATAAAATAACCTAAATCGCTGGGTTAAAACATTTCTATATAATCTTTTATGTGGTATCCTTTGCTAGTGCTTTCATCTGCCTAGTCAATGGATTTTCATTAAACATCAGCAAATACAGTAGGGTAGGCCTACAGTGTCTAAAGCTAAACATCTTCAACATGTGCACAAGCCCCTTTAATCTAATCCAAATGTTCATAGGGCAGAAGGACAAGAAATATAGCAATGACTCTATCACAGAAGTACAAATTGGGAATTAACAAGCAACGGTCTCTTTACCCATCCAAACTCTCACATTCTTTCCAGATGTAATAAATGAAATCGCTGGTGGTCTTTGATGCATCACAATACATACTTTTGTATACTAGAGAAGACACTCGCGATGGTATGAGCCCGATTCTTACATTTACGATATTCAATATCACCTCTGGTTGAACGGGTCCTGCTGATCAATGCACCCTTTACAGTTTTTCTAGCACCTGCTGCAATGGTCTCTGTGCAGGAAAAACAAGTCAACCAGTTAATCAACTTATTTTTTTTTTGTGCTCCCTATAGCCATTGAATACAACATGGGAATGTGCAGCCCATTAGGTCCAGAAGCTAAGATCAAGTCAGAGAAGCTTGTTTGTTCACCCAAGTTGTCAGCCAAAATAGTTTTGGGGCATTTTCCACAATATCATCAATGAATTCCAGGCTCAAAATATTGGGGTGACTTTTGGAGAACCAACATGTTTCTATTAAATTCATTTTCAATGTGGATAAATGGGTTGAGGTTCCCATGACCCCACACTTCAGCCCATAATGGGCCATGGACTGCACTTTGGCCCTATGATCTCTGAGTATGGCATCTGCTGATTGTCACTCAAGTTGCTTCAATCAGACGTGTTAGGCCACCCACTCACTACATACACTATTCTTTCATTTGTTTGTGATTATGGCTTTAGGGCCTGATTCATGGAATTATTTGTGTGGAATAAAGGGTACCTGCACGCCATTCTGCACACATATCCCTGTTCATCAATTCATGGAATCGAATGCAAGGTACTATTCCTGGACTTGCGTGGAGTTTGCGCAGACTTGCCAGGTATCTGCGGGTCGTCGAGGGCTGCGCCCGAGGCTCCATGTAGAGCGTGGGCATGTCTTGTGCAACGGGCTGGGAAGGTGGCAGAACACCAAAAATGGGGAAGAACTAGCTCAAAAATGCGTGTCCTGAGGGACAACCTGCATGTAGTGCCTCGCACACCCACAATTGCATGGCATGAGACGTATTCATGCATTCCATCGCGCAACCTCTCGTCCAGGACATGACCATGCAAGTCCTTCATACTATCTGCCACCTAAAGGCAGGCGTAAGTACATTTTTGGGTAGGATTCGCAGCGCAGGTTTGGGGTTGCATGTCAGATTTCGGGGTGTGGGTACTCAACCGTGGTTCTAATCTAATTTAGGGGTGTGTGTATGTAGTTTAACGGGGTGCAGAAATGGTTTAGATGGGTTCACACGCAGATTTCCTGAGTTATTGGCGAGTTACGATTTTATACGCATGTTGTCGGGGTGCTGGATACAATTATGGGGGAAATGCGCAGGGTCCCCAAAATGCAGGCCTGCTTGCGGGGGACCCCATGCACTGTTTGAAGGGTGCATGTTTTAGCACCTAGTGGAGCGCTCAAGGGTAGCTGTCCTGGCTGTTTGTGCTTTGCGTGTGGACGTGTCAGGGGCGTTCCGGCCGCGACTTGTGATTACAGTTACTTAACACAGTAAATACCAAGAATATGCAGGGCATGTCTTTTTTCATTCTGCACGCAAGTTTGCACAGTTTCCTTGTTGGTGCGCAGCCTATGCGGGAATTCTGTGCACATTTCCATGAATCTGGCCCTTAATCTTTTATATCAGTTGCAAAGCAGACCCAAAGGTAGTCAAACTCACCCACATTCAGTAGTAATACTGCATCTAAAAATGATTATTTTCTGTCTTGCCCTACTAGCCCTGCCAGATTTCTTGAAGTATGGCTGATTTTTTAGAGTTGTCTTTTAGGGACCTCTCCATCATGAACAAAGTATATTCATCAATTAAAGGTTTTAGGGACTTAGGTGTAAGTTCCAATTGTGCCACGTCATCAGCAAACACAAACAAAGGCAATCTACACATGGCACACTGGGAAATGTCCAACATCACTTCTTCCAGCACCCTTTGTAGTGTGTTTGTGTACAGATCAGATTAAACAGGGGGGCTGCAAGCACACACCACTGTTTTAGCCCAAGTCCTAACCTGGACTGAAATTGTGCACTTACCACCTCTTCCATGTCTCACAATAGCCTCGTTATCCTCATGGTTGGCAGTAGAAAAAACGAAGAAGACTCCAGGACAACCCCATCTCCTGTAGGACTCCCACAACCAAAATGGTGTTCAACAACTACCCTGCATTTGACTGCTGTTCCAGAAAGCTACATGGCATAAAAAGAATGTCGATTCACAATGCCGCTTGGTTGAAAGCTTTCTGATAATTCCATTACTAAAGGACACTAAATGACACAACATCTAGGCCATCACATCGCACCTCCCACCACATGACTTGGTAGACGCTGCCCGCCCCTCTCCTCTCTGCCACCTATTACAGCTGTACCCCTCCTCTGTACCCGACCACCCACTGTATATCTGTTCTGTTGTTACCACTGAAAAGTGCTCTGTTATGCATCTGTAATGTTGTACACCTCTGTAAAGTTCTGTGTTATGTATCTGTATTGTTGTATACCTCTGTAAAGCCCTCCGTTGCTCTCGAAGCCAGGACTGCACTCAATAAATATCATAATAATAATAATTATACACATACTGCTTAAAAATATGATTTCATACATAATAACACTAAAAGAGTATCCAAATCTTTACTCCCTTCACTGCATCAATTTTAAATTCCTATGACTTCTTTAGCAGATTGTGAATGCCTGTGTAGATGTGTCTCATGTTTTCAGATGCTGGCTAATGTGGCTCACTGGCTGAATGGAAAGAATAGATATGGAAAAAATATGTGCTGATTGGTTCAATAGCTCTGCACTTAACAAGTTAATCTTTACTACTGGCACTCATATATATGTAACCTTTCCATTATACATTTTGGAAAGGTTACATGCTCTCTTGCAGTCTTTCATGCTATTAGCTCAGAGCCCACTCTGAGCTAATAGCATGAAAGCCTGCATTTGTGGTTATTAGTGCCCTGTTAATTGACTATTTCTCTGTAAGAAGCACTCATTTTTCTCAAGACAGATAACTTCAAAACTCTGAACTTACAGATGGTAATGACTTCATTTGCAGTCAATAACGCTAAATGAAGCTAATGAATCAGGGATGGTACCAGGGCAGCTTAAAGAGTTCATATGAGTATTACTACACAGACATGTTCGATTTTCTGGTAAGACACAGGTTTAAGTGAATTTTTGAAAGGCTTTAAGTACTACTTGACAAAAGTGAAGGCAAAGTGGGTGCTAGCCGCTGCTTGCTAGTTAGTTCGATCTTGCGGTAAGGGAAGTTAAGAGAGCGAATTATACAATAAGAAATACCCAAATCATTGAAATGAATGTTTATCATGATATACGGAAACATGGTTTTACAAAGAGAAAATGAAGACGGAGAAGTGAGTTGTTTGCGTCCGCTACTAGGAACAAGATTCTATACAGAGAATTTGGTTTGGAAGACTACTGTAAGAGGATTCAATTCAACACTACAGCTAAGTCAATGCCTAGTCTGGGATACTGAATGGAAACCCTTATTGATATATCTTTACGTCCTGTTCATGCGTTCTGGATGACTACCCCTATATAACACCGGGTCCTACCACGTCTTCAAATGTGCACAGAAAAATCACAAGAATAATGATATCACTTATAAAATTTTCACAAGTCCGCTCTATGAATGATCCATCTTTTTAGATTTATGTTCTGGCCCCAAAGGGGTGTGGTTTCCCCCAGCACAAGGTTGAATTTCTGGTTTTTCCAGTTCTGCCAAGCCAGCTTGCTCTCACAGGCAGTGCTCCTCCCCTTTCCTTCCAGGAGGAAGCCACTTTTACGACCCCCATAATAAAACATTTGCCTGAGTCAGGACAGGGCTTTGTTCAATTTCCTGCAGAGCCCAGGTAATTCAATCAGAGAAGTGTCATATCCCTTTTGG
This sequence comes from Ambystoma mexicanum, assembly GCF_040938575.1. Classification (NCBI taxonomy): domain Eukaryota; kingdom Metazoa; phylum Chordata; class Amphibia; order Caudata; family Ambystomatidae; genus Ambystoma; species Ambystoma mexicanum. The sequence continues at coordinate 557,267,546 of NC_090933.1, read as the reverse complement.
TGGGAACAGCAAAAGGCAGCTAGGCTTGGGAACACAGCTGTTGTGCAAGTCTCAACTCCTGTCGGGGGTAGCTGGTGGGCAGAATTCAGTTTCATTAAGCCAGGTTTCAGATAAAATGTCACTTTGTGTTCCCCAGTTTAAGTCAAGACAATTTTTACATATGCAGCTAGAATGCGGATTCTAAGTTCAAAACTATGACATTTTAACAGTGACAAACTATGTGGCAGTCACAAGTCTGTCCCTCAGTTTATTTACACATTTTGATTTTTGGTAATTTTAAATCCAGTTTCAGTTTAAGCCGCTGCAGACCTGCAGAGCTCAGCCAGTCTTGTTATAAACCTTCAAGTCACAGAATATAACTTTACATTGTATCCACCTCTTAGTAAGTCTTTCTTTGGCCTGCTTTGGGTTCATTTATTCAGTTTTACACAAATGTCTGGTGTTGTTTTAACAACAAATCCCCCCACGTGACTGCCCTTTGAATTTGAGTCGATGGGGAGTCGGGTGCACAAGGGTTTTTACCCACGCACTGGTCTGTCCGCATAATCTTCTTCCAATTCTGCAAATGGCACAGTTCAGCAACTTTTCCTCCAACCGGTACTGATCGATCGGTTCTCCTCGCCGGTCCTGATGAGAATATTGGGCGGTACCCTGGGCCCCTTGCGTCTCTGCTCCCAGTCTCCGGATCTTCCTCCTTGGCCAGTTTTCTTTCTCCTAGGATGACAAAGGAAGAGCGGCAATACCTATTCATGGACATTTCTCCCCCACCATTGATATAGTGGGGTGGCATATATATTTTAGAACTCAACCGATATGAACATGCACATTTTTTTTTTTAAATTAAGAGACAGGAACACATAAACTTGGGAAACACAGAATTTGATAGGCTATATGTAGGATCTTTTAGGGTTGAAATTGAATTAATCTGAGACAGTACCCTCTACGATTCCAGAGGATTCCTCCAGTTGTTGCAGAGTGTGCCTGGGATGGCAACACTTCAACTGGTTAATGTGGACCCACTTGTCTTCCCCCTCTGCCAGACCGCCTTTGGGGTTACGGATCTTGTAGGCCACAGGGGAGATTTTGTCTATAATCTCAAAGGGTCCCTTCCATGTAGGCAAACATTTTCGCTGTTTGGCCTGGTTCCTTTGGAAATTGTATAAATAGACCCGGTCCCCCACCTGATATTCCTTCCTGGCAGTTTTCAGGTCATAGTGGGTCTTCATACTCTCAGCTGATCTTTCTAGATTCCGCTGAGCATAGGCAAAAGCATGTTGAAGGTGTTTCCTTAAATTCTCCACATACTCATGAGTTGTGGAGGCATTTATCAACGTTTGCTCTTGGGTTCTGTATAGCAAATGCTGAGGAAGCACCATCTTGTGTCCAGTCATCAACTCAAATGGTGACATTTTGGTTGCAGATGAAGGGGTAGATCTGATGGCCATTAGGACCAGAGGTAATCGGATATCCCAACTTGGCCTCGAATCTGCCACAAACTTCTTTAATATGCTCACAATGGTTCGGTTATATCTCTCTACTGCCCCAGAAGAAGCTGGCCGTTAAGCAATATGCAACTTCCTTTTGACCCCCAAATATCTCCCACATCTTTGTCATTACTTCACTGGTGAAGTGGCTACCTCTGTCTGACTCAATCCTTTGAGGTAGACCAAAACGGGAAAATATGTGGTTAATCATCAAGGCAGCTGCCGTTTCTGCCTTGCAGTTTGGGGCTGGGAGACATTCCACCCACTTGGAAAACAAGCATGTCACAGTCAACATGTACTTATTCCCCCTAGCAGAGCGAATCACAGGGCCTACAAAGTCGATTTGCAAATCTGACCATGGCAGAGTCATCCCCCTCTTTTGGAAGGGTTCACAGAACGTGAGGGATGATGGCTGAAATTGTGCACACACAAGACACCCCTTCAAGTATTGGTCAAGGTCCTGCCCCATGTGTGGCCAGTATGCAACCTCTGTTAAGATTTCCAATGTTGTGTTAAACCCCCTCTGACCGGCGGTGGCCGCATCATGGGCGTGACTTAACATCAGGCTTCGGAATGAGGTAGGAACCACCCACTGATCGTGGCCAGCTTTGGATTTCCTTACCAACAAACCGTCTTGGATTCGGAACATTTTTGGACATTTCATCAACACTCTTAGGTCCTCTTTCCCAATGTAATCGGTATCCATCAGGGGAAAGTTCTCAGGGTCCTCAAGGTGTTGGTAAAACTTATCAATAATTGGATCCCCCTTCTGAGCTGTAATCAAATCAGCATCAGGGGTCTCCTTACTCCATTGTCCAATTGAAAGATCATTGTGAGCATTTGTCTGGGACCTAGTGATAGCAGTGACCTGGATTTCCCCCAACAGGGACTCAATCTCAATTAGATCCCCTTGGATGGCCCCGGTTTTGGCCAGCTGATCAGCTAAGTCATTTCCAGTTTTGTCTACTTGTAAATGACCCTTCATCTTTTTCCAATAGATGGTCATCTCATTCGAGGGGACCAGATCATCAATGTTTTGGATCAACTTCCCATGTTTCAAGGGTTTATTGTTAGCACATAACATGCCTCTGGTTTTCCAATTAACCAGGTGCTCCACGAACCCGTTCCGTACATAATCCGAATCTGTGATTATGACCAGTTTGTGGTGTTGATGTTGGACAGCAGTGAGGATGGCTTGATGCACAGCCATCAATTCTGCCACCTGACTACTTCGGGGACCAATTTTGTATCCAGCGGAGGGTTCTGGAAACTCCTTCACCCATGCATTCCCTACGCCAGCCACCAGTTCTTTCTCCCCGTCGTTGTCAACATGGTACGAGCATCCATCCACATAGACAGTGGGCATTCCCTCACACTTGTCCTCTTCAAAGACTTTGTGTGGGGAATTAAGGTATGCCTCCGTGTTGTCCTTGATTTTTAGACTTTCGTCCTCGAGACAGTTTTCTCTGGCACAATCATGCAAGTCAGCCAGACCTTGCGCGAGGGGACTCTTCTTGTTTTGGCCATATCTGACCTCCACAGGAAAGCCTTGCATTGACAGAATCCAGGAAGTAATTCGGGAATTACTCACATTTCCGGGCCAGATTCTGTAACTTTGGAGATATTGCAGAGGCTGGTGTGGAGTCTCCACTATGATGTGTTCCCCATGGATAAACGGGCGGTAATTCTTCAATGCCCACACCTTTGCCAGGAGTGCCTTCTCACAATCGTTGAATTTTTCCTCCACAGAGGATAAAGTTTTGCTCGCATAGGAGATTACTTTATTGACCTTGTCATGCTTTTGGTATAATACTGCCGTCAAGCACGTATTAGAGAACCCCGTCTCCAGGAAGAACTCCTTGTTTCTGACAGGGTAAGCTAGGCAGGGCGCTTGTGAGAGGCTTCTCTTGAGTTGTTTTACCGCCTCTTCTTGTTCTGGACCCCATTCCCACTTGACCCCCCCCTTCAGGAGATGAATCAGGGGTCTGGTGATCTCTGCGTAGCCCTCAATTAACTTTCTGCTGTAATTAGTCAGTCCAAGGAGGCTCCTTAGTTCCCGCAGAGTTGTGGGGTCTTTCAGTTTATGAAGTGCTTCCACTTTCTTTTCCTGGGGACAGAGACCCTGAGGAGTAATCTCATGCCCCAAGAAATTAACACGGGTTCTACACCACTGTGCTTTCTGAAAGGAAAGTTTTGCTCCGGCGGCCCTCAACTGCGTCAGAACATAACAGATCTCCGCTATGTGTTCCTCCACAGATGAACTTTTGATGAGGACATCATCTACATAAGCCAGGTTACCCCTTGCACCCAGGTCGGGCATGGCCTTGTGTAGGAAAATGTTGAATTAATTGCCGGAGTTGAGGTATCCGAAGGGAGTCCGGGTCCATGTGTACTGCTGGCCCCCAAAGGTAAAAGCCAGCTTGTATTGGTCCTCCATACTGACAGGCACAGTCCAGTATCCATTGGTCAGGTCTATTGCAGTGAATACCTGTGACCCCTGGATCTGGGCCAGCCCTTGGTCAATGTAGGGCAGAGGCCATCGGGAAGTATGGACCCGTTTGTTGAGCTCCCTGAGGTCAGCGCAGAGTCTCCACTGGCCGTTTGGCTTCAATATTCCCAGCACCGGGTTATTGAAAGTGCTGTGGACTGGACGGATTATTCCCCGGGACTCAAGGTTCTTAATTATTTCAGTAAGGGACTCCATGGATGCGAGAGGCAAGCGATATTGCTTCATAAACACAGGAGTCATGCCAGGGTCCGTGGGGATTGTTGTTGTGTGGATGTCGGTGCGGCCACAGTCATATGAGTCTACCGCAAAGAGATCTTGGAAATCCAAGAAAACTTGTTTCAACTTTTGCTTTTGTTCTAGAGTCACACAGGCATCAGCTAGGTTCACTCTCTCTTCCACCATCTGCCTGAAGCTTGTAAAGACTTCTGGTTTGGCTATCTCAGCGGCCTCCTCCAGCTGGGTGGAGAAGTCCCTGGTCAGAGTGCTGATTTGGACTGGAGGCTTCAGGTGGGAAAGGCAGCCCTCATGGACCTGGAAAATCACCTCATCCCTCCTGAAGTCACAAGTCACATCTTCCTTACCATAAGGGCAAGAAGTGTACACCAGGAAGTTCCCCCCATGCCAGGTAAAAATCCTGTCTGGTGTTGTATTGTCATCACTGTCACTGTCAAAACAGTCCTTGGGGATTGGTCCTAACAGTTCATTTCCTAAATCGATGGAAAAATGTCGGTCATCAACCGCCATTCCAATAATGGTGTCTGCGGCTAGAGTAATACTCTTTAAGTCGCTGTTATCCACCTCTATTAGAATGGTGCCATGTTCTATGTTGACTAATGGAGTTGGGTTTACCCCCAACCCTTGCTGTTGGAGAGAAGCATTTAGGTGTATATAAGCATCAGGGTTTTTCAAATGTTGTCCTCTTTTAACTTTCACTTCCAGGGAGAATTGTCGGGTCCTTTCTGGGATGGTGACTTCCTCTTTGATCGGAATCTCAACTGCATAAGGTAGCAATTGAGCTGACCTAAATGCTTTTTCTGGATCATCAAAGCCCATGGGATTATCCGCTAATCGGGACCAAGCTTTGAAGTTTATTAGGTCCAAACTAATGGCAAAGCGATTGAGAATGTCACTGCCTAAGTAAAAAGCGGCAGTGACGTCTCGCACGACCCAACAATTGTGGACTATGCTCTTGTTGCCAATGGAGATTTTGAGCATACACCTGCTTGGCAGGAGATGTTTGGAATTGGGTGCTTCCAGGTCCATTTCCCATTTGTCTATCAGTTTGAATATGGGAATGGCTGGATCTTTTGGGAGTTGGCGGAACATGGCTTCGCTGATGAAGCTCTTACCGTTGTTCACACACACTCGAGCGAGAACAGAGTCCTTCTCATCATTTAACTGAACTGGGATGAAAAACTGCTCTCCAATTTGCTGAATATCAGCCAGGCTCTGAGCTGATTTCACATCTTTCTGGACTATAGGAGTGGGTGTTTCTGATTGTGGATTAGTAAAGAATTGCAGGGTGTTTCCTTCCAGTGTGGAATACCACCTTAAACTGGAAGGGAGGTTGATTTTCAGAAATAGAGAGGACCCCCCATCACCAGTCTGTTGTCCTACTGCTATTACTGTCACGTCTGGAATTTGGTTATTCTGGAAGTGGAATTCTACTTGGTCAGATTTTTGTTCAACCATGTGGCATGTGCCGTTTAAACTAACATGGTTGACACTCTGTTTTAATTTATGGGTCGGCTAGTCTGGGTCCAGAGGACCTTGTTTACGCAATCTATTAGGGGTGACAACCTTCTCAGGAGGTCATTCCCTAGTAAACAAGGGGTGCCCTCTGGAGTCACAACTATGACCGGGTGTTTCACCTTGTGTCGCCCAATTTTAATGTCCAAGTCTGCAGTCCTCTCAAAGGGAATTTCCTTCCCGTCAAAGTTCTGCAGTTGTCCAGGAAGAGAGGTGAGAGGAATACGGTAATTCTCCCCCCTTCCGGCATTTAGTTCCTCAAAGGAACAGAAGGGTAGCTTGGGATCCAGTGTCCACCAGTGCCAAAATTGTACCCTGCCCCTGTACTTGTACCGGGGCATAGTATCTTCCCTCCTTCTCCTCAAGGGGGCACAGATAATGCACATTTTTGGACAACTGGTGGGCTAACTTTCTGGTTTTGGACATTGCTATAGAAGAGATTTGGGCAGAATTCTGTGGAGAGTCTTGGGAATCTGAAAGAAAAAGTTGGCAACTGGAGATCAGAGCCATTGTGGGTTCCCCTGGTTCCGGTTCTGGGCCGCCCCCCCCTTTTTGGAGGCAGTCATCAGGATGGGTTTGAACCAGGGGATTTTGGTATTGTGGGTTCTGGGATGAGATGATGGGCGGCGGTAGCTCAGTCTCCATATCTCCCCAGTCTGAATTGGCATCCCTTGGGACCCATTTTTCCTTGGGAGGAGTTCCCCCATCTCTGAAGGAGAAGGTCCTTTCCCCAGGATCCTCTGAGGATCCCTCTCCCTCAAATTGGAAGACCTGTACCTCCTCCACAAAGTGGGTCTGTTTGGGTCCTTTGTTTCTCCTACCCCCCCTCTGCTCCTTGGGAGGCGGGCTTTCAGGGGCAGGAGATTTTGTTTGCGGTTCCTTGTTTTCCAGGGGCTTTTTACAAGTTGGGAAGGAAGCTTCCTCCAAGGCTTTACACCCCCCTTCCCCTTGTGCCTCCTCCCTGGGAACCGGTGTGTTATCGGGGTGCTGTCCCCGTCATTGTTCTGGAGCACCAGGTCCAGAGTTTGGGGCATTCTGCGGTGGCATGCTCATCTGAGGGTTCTGTTGAGCCCTCAGTATGTGACCCAGATCCCGTGCCATATTTTGGACCTGGCGCTCTAACTGGGAAACCCGCTCAGGCTGATACGGGGCTCTATTTTCTCCCCTGGGCTGATCCCGGGAAGGGTAGCTATCCCTTCTCTGGTAGTACCCCTGGTTGGGAAGATTTTGGTACCCCTCCACCCTTGGCCTCCCCTCTCCCGGATTAGGTTGTCTGGGCTCAGGGAATTGGGGAAAGAAGGATGGATGATTTTGGGGCTGGAAATTGGGTGGATACCTGGGGAAAAAGTTCTGCCCAGGATTTGGAGAATTTCTGCCCTCCGGTGGGAAGTTAGGAGGGAAGTTCCCTGCGTTAGGTGCTTGGCTGGATCCCCCCCTTGGACTGGAGGAGTCCACACATAACCCAGGATGGGTCGATTTCCCTTGTAACGGGGACTTACATAATCAGGAGAGCGAGGGACCCCATTTGTGGGGCTGCCTCCTTGGCTCCCTGTCTGTGACTGGCCCGAGGACCTTCTGGGCCTAGCATTATTAGGTGCAGGTAGGAATTTAGGCCCCCCCATCTCCAAATCCAAAACGGGGGCAACCTTTACCTCTGCCACCTTGGCAGCAGCAGGGGTGCTGTTGGTTTTGGGGTTTTGGGCTGGTTTTTGTTTTCCACTGGTTTCTGCACCTCATAGATGCGGGTGGCTTGTTCAATGACCCATTCTAAAGATCTTTTCTCATGAAAATCTCTCACGAGCTGGGTCATTATGTATTTGGGCAAGGCATGGAAAAAAGTATTAACAAATTCTCTGCTGTCTGTGCGCTCCCTTCTGGTGGTCTGCGCAAAGGCACGTTTCAGTTCTTGCACGAATTCTTGTGGGGCCTGATCCTCCCCACATTGCAAATTGTAGGCTGCCTTGCGAGCCTCTTGAGGATTTCTGTGAACAGAAAAATGTTTCAAGATGGCCGCCTTATAGGTGGACCATCTTAAATGATTTTGGTCCTCCAGCCCCGCAAAGAAACTGGAGTATTCTGGTGAGAATGTCCATTTGACGTACTGGATGCAGCTACTGCTGTCCTTCAAATGGAAAGTCTCCATCATGTGCTCATAGAGCTCCAAGTGTTCCCATACGGAATACTTGGCGTTCTTATGATAAGGCGTGATAACACTCCTTATTGCCTTTATTTGCTTCAATGGGTCCTTAAGCAAGGCCCTTTTTGCCTTATTGGCCTTTTTGGTTCGGGTACCCTGGTCCATTCATCCTCTGACTCAGAGGCACTGCTCCCAGAGGTTCCTGTCTGATCTTCCAGGTTTTCCCGGATTCTGCGAGCCTGGGAATGGCTGGCACAATGTGGGGACCTGGTCTCCTGTGTCCTGCGCCGTTCAGAGGAGTCTTCAGATTCCTCTTTGCTGCCAGGATTTGATGGGTACCCCCCCACTGACCTAACTGGGCAGAAGTTTTCAGGATGCCCTCAATGGGCCTATTCTCCTGGGGTTCCCCACTAAATTGCACTGTGCTTGGGTGCCCATACCCGGATGCCTGCCCATCCATTCCTGGGAGGTACAGACCTATGAGCCCCATGCTTCTGGCTGGATAGTAATCTGCCATCCCTGTGGCCCGGTGCTCATGTGCGCCAGGGGACATGGGGGTGGCAGAGTCCAGGGACTGAGAGAGATAAAGGCCTCTGGTACTAGGGATCCTGAGGTTATGCTCAGGAGTTTCCCTTTCCCAGCGAACCTGGTCTCTATCCGCCCCTGCTCCCTGTTGCAATGCAAGAGCCTGCGCCTTCAGTTCCTCAGTTAAGGCCTTACTAGACTCTATCAGTCTCTCCTGTATTGCTACCTGTTGTTGGAGCCTATCATTGTGCTGGCAGAGAGCCTCATTCTCCCTCTGCGTTTCCTGATTGGTCCTGGAGCACTGGGCCAGTCTTTGCTGCAGGAGGGTTACCTCCTGAGCTGTGTCCCTATTGGCCTGCTCCTGTCTTGCCAGAGCCTCCTCCACCCTCCTGGTGTGCTCTATCAAGTCATGGTGTTCTTTTTGGAGGTCACCCAGTCCCTGGTGGGCCAGGTGATTTTCTTCCATTTTTCTCCTTAAGTGGCAGACTTCCTGGCCTAAGGTGTCCCTTTCCTGACCAAGAGCTTGAATTTGTGACGCCAGGTCGTCCCTTTGCTTTTGGAAGGCACCAGCTTTCTGGCGCTCCTGATCAAACTCTGCCTGGGTATCCAGGTCTTTCAGGATCAGTTTATTGCTCTCCTCTTTCTCTCTGTCTAGTTGGATTTGCAGGGTGGCTACCTGCTCTGTGCATGCCCTGTTGAAACTGATCTGTTGCTCCAGCTTTTTCTGGCTCTGCAGTAGGGAGTCCAAACTGTCTTGGCGTTCCTTCTGCAAAGCCAGAATTCTGGTATCCTGGTCTGTCTTTTCCTGTTGCAGTATATCCATGTCCTCTTTTATTTTAATGATATACTGCCTACTATCATTTTCTGACTCCTGGCTCCCCTGCAGCCTCTGCTCAGAAGAGACCAGGTCAGATTGGACCTTCTCTAACGCCATCTGTCGCTTATTCGCCAGATCTTGGCTTTCAGTACATTTATCCTGCATGTCTCCCATATATAGGTACAGGTATGCCGCTATCCTAACCATCTTGTCTTGTTCATCCTTAGCTTTAGGAGCCATGTATAGTTCACTCAGGGCCACATGCCGGGGACCCTGATCTCCCCATATATCTGACCCTGTTTCAGTGACCTGTTGCGTGATGGCCTGCAACCAGACCATGCGGTCCTGGTGAGTCCACTCACCTCTCACAAATAACTTATGTAAGAAGTGCTCTCTGGCTATTTTCATATCTACCAAGGTCGTCATTCTAGAGATTGGTCTCTCTCCTGACTTACAGAAATTAGTATTTTATTTTTTGCAAAACAGACCTTTTTCTTAGAGCGTTCCTTTAAGGAGTGCTTTACAGCATAACACAGCGTGGTGATCCGACCGGATATGTGTAGCTGGTCAGCTGGCACACTGTATTAATCTGCACAAGTGATAGATCTAACCCAAACGTCCGGCCCGAGCCCCCAATTTGTAAGAGGATTCAATTCAACACTACAGCTAAGTCAATGCCTAGTCTGGGATACTGAATGGAAACCCATATTGATATATCTTTACGTCCAGTTCATGCGTTCTGGATGACTACCCCTATATAACACCGGGTCCTACCACGTCTTCAAATGTGCACAGAAAAATCACAAGAATAATGATATCACTCATAAAATTTTCACAAGTCCGCTCTATGAATGATCCATCTTTTTAGATTTATGTTCTGGCCCCAAAGGGGTGTGGTTTCCCCCAGCACAAGGTTGAATTTCTGTTTTTTCCAGTTCTGCCAAGCCAGCTTGCTCTCACAGGCAGTGCTCCTCCCCTTTCCTTCCAGGAGGAAGCCACTTTTACGACCCCCATAATAAAACATTTGCCTGAGTCAGGACAGGGCTTTGTTCAATTTCCGGCAGAGCCCAGGTAATTCAATCAGAGAAGTGTCATATCCCTTTTGGTGGGAACAGCAAAAGGCAGCTAGGCCTGGGAACACAGCTGTTGTGCAAGTCTCAACTCCTGTCGGGGGTAGCTGGTGGGCAGAATTCAGTTTCATTAAGCCAGGTTTCAGATAAAATGTCACCTTTTGTTCCCCAGTTTAAGTCAAGACAATTTTTACATATGCAGCTAGAATGCTGATTCTAAGTTCAAAAGTATGACATTTTAACAGTGACAAACTATGTAGCAGTCACAAGTCTGTCCCTCAGTTTATTTACACATTTCGATTTTTGGTAATTTTAAATCCATTTTCAGTTTAAGCCGCTGCAGACCTGCAGAGCTCAGCCAGTCTTGTTATAAACCTTCAAGTCACTTAAGAATATAACTTTACATTGTATCCACCTCTTAGTAAGTCCTTCTTTGGCCTGCTTTGGGTTCATTTATTCAGTTTTACACAAATGTCTGGTGTTGTTTTAAAACGCCAGCTTTCTGATAGTGGTGAGTACTGGTAATGCAACCATTTTTGGGGTTTTTCTTGGATTAATGCATTCCAAACAGGAATGGTTCTTACATGGTAGTAAATCCTTGCTTAACATTGTTTTGATGGGACTCCTTACAGTAAAATGGTTATCTGGAACCCCACAAAAGGGTTGAATCTTTAAAGTGGTCCGGTGAGCCACGATTTCAGCAACTTTTTGACATCAATAACAGTGGATTTTGTTAACAAAGATCTTCTTTACACTGGTGGGTGGCAAGTGAGGTAACCATTTTGGTGTGCGCACAAACTGCGTGGTTCTCCTGGATTCTGGCGCACTTGTGGGCTTTTTGGCCATCTTGGATTTTCTAAGCCCACAGCACCAAATGTTGCAGCATGATAGCTCAAACGTGGGTCAGGACACCCAACACTAAATAGATATTACAAAAAAAACTTTGAAAGCAGTTCCTGGAAGAAAAAATATAAACAAGGTGAGCAAGTTGTCGGATAGGATCCACGTTGGTAAATTGGATGACAATCTAACTGGGGGATAGGCAGAAAAGAGTGCAGTAATTACAGTCAATTCTGAATAACACACAGTAGAACAATGGTGTCTCATTGATATGTTCCCCATCTGGGCTTCTTCCGGAAATTTTCTTTATGGTATCGGAGAAGAGATGACAGGCTATATATGACAAAGGGAAATGATACAATTATTTATTGTAGGGGATGATGACCCAACTGGACTGCAAAAATAGGTCCTGATTGTCAAAAGTTGAAGGAATGAGCAAGGTGCCAGTGTCTTTGTTTCAGGGTAATAATACCAATAATGATACTATAAAAAAGCATGTCCAATCTGGCTCTGCCAATATATGTCCGTACCAGCATGTAAGAACATACCTTAAAAAGGCCATACCACTATAAGAAACTTCTATGACCACTTCATACCAGGGTTGAAGATGCTCAACTGATTGTCAGTCAAGCAAACATACGGAACTCTTAAAACCTGTTGCTTAGCCCCCCCCATAGCCAAGCCCGAACCTCCCTTAAAAATCTGATAGTGCCATACCAATTGAGCACATGTCTAAGTTCGGAAAAACGAAAAGGAACTGTCTGTCTGAAGAAGAACATGCAAGAGTTTTGGTGGACGAACATCACACTCACAAGGCTCATCCATATAAAGCTCCATTCCCTTACTTCTTTGCATTGGCTCTGACATTTTCAAAATCAGTAAAGGTCGAATCATCCAATGGTAAAAATGTGTGTTTCAGATGTTAACATCTGAAACACTACTTTTTACTCACTATTGAGATGGTTTGTGATACCTGTTTGACATGCTCATACTATGTTAACTTCTTTATTCAGATAATTCAAACATTATTACTGACAGAGAAATAGGGGGGCTTGATTACCCTACATTTGACCAAGCACAGCCTGTTCTTGCCTCATACAACCTTTTAATTGGCTCGGATGATATTATTTTCAATGATTTAAACACCTATCTATTTATCTTAGTGGTTACATAACCATACTATTCTTAGACGCATATTTCGGCTTTTTCTTAGCAATCCTTAATCTCGTTTTACTCTATGGATAACCCAATGTCTATTACATAGATCACATTTATGAGATCATAGCTTTTGTACCTAATCATAATCAGCACACCATTAATGTTTACCAAGGCATCAAGTTTATTCTGTTATTAGTTATTAACATGACTAACATAGTACTTACTCTGTGCCATTAATTACTCTATAGGTTCTCATCATTTTTTTAAGACTGAACGGGTGAGTTTTTAGTATTACTTTTTTTCCTACATCTATTCAGCGGAAAAGGGCTGTTTCTCACTTTCCCTTCACACAAGTCAATAGTTATATTTACTGTTTATTTTGGACATTGTTTAGTTATCTTTCTTGAGATGGATTACTTTACCTCGTAACCACCACTTCATGACTTTTGCAAGACTATGGGCCTCATTACAGGTCGGGCGGTGCGAAATTAACAGTGGCGGTAAACCCACCACCACTGTTAATTCCGGACCGCCCGATCCCGAGTCCTGCAGGCGGGAGGTGATCTTTCCGCCAGGTCTGACCTGGCGGGTTTAACACCGCCCGCCTGCAGGCGGACATGGAAACACCGGCACCATCACGAGATGGTGCCGGTGTTTCCACTTCCCCATTCCCATTGAGTCCTATGGGACTCAATGGGAATGGGGATTTACCGAATTCCGCCTCCGGAATTCCCAGGACACCAGGGTCGTAATGCCCTGGTATTTCCAGGAGTCACGGAGGCGGAATGGTAATACGAGTCCGGCTGTAACCGAGGCGGTAAAACAGGCTGTGCATGGCAAATGAGGGTCACTCTCTGACCACAGTAATATTTGTAATAACACTCTCCTATTAGTTCACATCTTTGACCATTCCCACATTGGGTTTTTCACCGATTAACTTCAGAATGAACAATGTTGAGTATCTGAAATATTATTACCCATGTTTTGTTTTGTTCTTTCCCACCTCTGTAATAACCGTCATGGAACATTTTCGAATGGGTATGTAATTATGTTGATACTATATCATTCTGCTGATTTATATATGCAATTTAACTTATTTGTGCTAATCAAAACCAATTATCATTTGCTATTTATAATTTTGATTTGAATAGTCACTTTTTTTACATATGTTGAATTTGCACTTAATGTCAGACTTGAGAACGACCCAGTGGGTCCAAACACGTGTTGGCTGAAGACCTAATTCTGGACATCAATAAATACAACACTTTTATACAATGAGATTGTGGAATTAATGAACTGACAAAATCAGAATATTGGACCTCTTTGTGGGAGAGCGCAGACACCCCGTACCCATCTAATATCTACTGTGCATTGTATTTGATAGACACATACGGGTGGTCTATGGGTTTGGAGTACGCAAGCCTCCCTCTGTTACAATTTCTCTAAGACTTCAGGGCCTTCTAATTAGGATCATACGCATACACCTGAAACTTTAGTTAGTAGTTGGCAACACCCAGTTTAATCTTGTAAACCACAAACAGGAGCCACAGCAATGAAATAGTATGTTGCGCAAGCTCGGTGGCTAGGGTTTTAGCCATGACAGACATGATGTGTGTTAACTGTCTGGTTGGGCTGTCTCCCCAATAGCCAAATGGGACAATGTCCAGGAATATGCCTCTTTGATCTAGGAGAGCTAACATCTTTCTCCCAGGTCATTGGAGCCCACTTAGGGAGGTCCACTGTTAACTGTTGCTTCAAAGAAAGACCTTCAATAACAAAGTCACTCTCAGACCAAGTTGATTGTCACTGGGGTCATTCTGAAGTCAACAGACATGTGAAGGGGGTTGAGTTTGAGTAGCCCAGAGTAGAGGGTAGGCCAGGAGAGAGGTTCCACCATCTTCTTTCTACCAGGATTCTCTACAACTTCCTGCCCCCGGAACCTTTGCATTCAAATCAATCTGGATATGATGTCACAGGGCAACGGACACTTCTTAAAGAAGCCAGGATTGGATACCTGGCAACAGGCCTGCTGTAGGCAAGTTTACTACAGCAGTTTACCTTTGTAAGGGCAGAAATGTTTGTCCTTAGTTGATTCTTCTTTGGACCCTCAGAAGAACAAGCACAATACATCTGGAAGTCTGTTGAGGATACCACCAATTTCCAAGTCCTCTGCCACGGAGATGAAGACAGACGCTTTCAAGGATGAAGCAGACTTTGCTCCCTAACCTTCCCAAGAGCACATTTGGGGTGACATTGCTGTGAACTAATGCCGCTCTACTGCCGGTGCACTGAAATCATCATCCTGCTCACTGGAGTTACACAACCCCAATTGGACCCACACAATTTCCTGGACTGAGAGTGGATTGGGCTGCCCAGCAGCCCATGCGTTCAGGAGCAGCTTGTAATCTTGTTTACTTCCTGGAGATATCTCTAATCCTGCTCTTCCACACTCAACTCATTTTGAGCCACTGCATGACCCACAGTGCTTCATTTGGCACTCTATGGACTTTGAGCTGCTTTCCTGCTTCTTCGATCTGTCTCGATGCCATACCGGGCCAGTGAAGTGATTGCTGCCATGAATCAACCACAAGTTTTCCACTTTGGAAGCACACAACTCACCACATCCCAAAGCTGACTTCAGCAGAGGCATGTCATAAACCCGGCTGAAAATCTGACTCGACCCACTGGAAGCCATCGACTTTCCCATCCTGAATTCCAATTCGACCCTGCGGGCACATTATTTCGACCAAACTTGACCATCTAGACCAGCTTTTGGGACCCATTAACTGAACCAACTCAAGCGTTGACACGACCCACAAAGAGCCCTGTCTCGAAGTTGACTCAACACTGACTCGCCACTGGACCAATGGGACTCAATTGTCTCAACACTGGCTCGACTGCTGTAAACCACCCAGAATCCCTGTGCAACCCTGTTGAGCACCCAAGACAAAGAGACACAAGCATTTAAAGATGCACTTTAAAGGACTAAAGTGACTTTTAAGCCCTTTATTTTGCTTTTTAAAAGATGTATTCTTGATCACTAACACAATTACCTAAACAAACCTGCTTATCAACCAGAATGCCCTATCTTATCAAAAGTCCACATTCATTGTGTTTCTCTGACATGGGTGAGTCTTTAGGGTCTGATTTACAAAGCGTTTTTCTATGGGGGTTTCCCACTGAAAAACCCATATGTAAATCAGGCCTTTCTGTATTTGTTTTTAGTTGATGGCATTGATTGTTCTTTTAAAGGCCATATTTTTATAGAAGCTTGATTTTAAATGTTTTTTATTTTGGTTCCACTGTACTATTGTTCTTTTTGTTTGGGTTGGAACACCATCATCTCACACCCCTCCTCAGGATATAGCCACCCTCAGGGTGCACTAAAAAAAAGTGACGAAGGATGCATACCTGTCGGGCTGTGCCTGTTTCACTTTTATAATGTGGATCTTTGCTGGTTTAGTGGTATTGTGGGGTAGAGTGGTGGTTTAGCCACTATTGATCCCTGTCTTACTATGAAGCAGTAGTTATGTTGTCACAATTAGCAGTAGGGCCAACTTTGCTCTGTTGCAAAAATGCAATAAAAGAATAGGTTTTTTTTTGCACTCAGACACTTTTCACTAATACAATGAAAAATGAGACCGGCAACATTGCACAGATGCTGTACTAGAATACTTTAAAAAGAGTTACAAGATTAAGCTGGGTGTTGCCAAATACTAACTAGAGTTTAGAGCTCAAGTTAAACTGTATCCCCTTCAATCAGCTGACGTTCAAGCAGCATAGGGTAACTGAGTCCCCATGGCTTTCCCTCGCGCAAACATATGCAACAAAAACGCGCTTTTAAAATTGCTCTTTTGTTCACACCATGCAAATGTGCCGCTTACTTAAAATTCCTTAATTTCAGGGTAAAGTACACAAGATCATCAGTTGAGATTGCTGAATATTCTACTTGAACGCCCCAAAACGTATAGCACTCACAATTGTGTGTGTGTGTTTTTTTTAAATGGAACCTACATTTGTAAAGTCGGACAAATGAAAGTACGAAAGCCACATCTGCTTCCCCTTTGTCGCCCATTGTGGTTTCACTTTGAATAGAGACAGATTGTCTTTTGGAGACGAATATGCAGGGGTAAATACAAGTAATAGCATTCTTTGTACGCCTTGTGTGCACTTTGGTAAGTGGATCTCAGCTGTTCTGTCTTGACTCCCAGTCCCCCGGGGGCAGAGAGACAGCAGATGGGGTTAGGGCACAGGCCTGGTGCGTCTGACAGCAAACGGCCTGCTTGCTGAGTGGAAGCGGCGAGCGTCGGAAAGCCACGGGTCTTTTCCCAGGAGGCACAGGAACCACTGAAGAAACTTGAAAACGAGCCCTTTGAGAAATATTAAAAATAGTCCAAAAAATTGCAATTGTGCAGACGATGCGCTGCTCTGCGGTTATTTGGATGCTAATGCGTATGACACAAGGGAATTGTGTGATTACGTGTTTTTATTACATCGTCGGTGAAAATGCTAAAGTATTTTTTATTAATACATACTATGGCAGTTAAATAACAGAAATGCTGCAAGGTTTGGAAGATCTGTGGAAAATTGTGTTGCGGTGATGATTGTTAAGTTCCAGAATTGAAGCCTTTCAGTTGTACTTGCACGAACACACCCACTGTCACAAAATGGAAAATGATTGGCACACATCTTTGTTTCAGGTGCAGGCAAATAGCAGGCTGATCAAGCATGGCTTCCGGCATGGCTACATGGTTTACATAAAAAAAAAGGAATTACAAATTCGATGCATTCTATTTGTATAAGATCGTTTGTGACAAGGACGTTTTCTCATATACAAATAAAGGGTGTTGGGTCATAGGGGAAATCTACTCCTGGAATCGACAAATCAACAAAGACTTTGGTGGAAAAGGCAGGGCGGGTGTTAAGCAACAGGCTCTTTCCAAAGACACCTTTTACATTGCGTCTTCAAAGCCCGACTTCCTGTTCCGGTTGATAACGGCACGTGGCGACGCTTCTGTCTCTACACACGCTCTGAAGCAGCTGATGACATGTTCGAGTATGCGAAGAGTACCATTCAGCACCGGTGGCACCACGATGTGTGAAACGCTGCACACACATCGACTCGATTCAAGTGACAAGATGACAATTTTGGGCACATTTTGGGAACTGCATCTGTGGGCTAAAAATATTTTCACTTGAGAAAAATATCTCTATTCGGTGGCGCAACATGTGCTTAGAACTAAGGCAACCTTCACAGCTGGAAGTGCTGCTGGCAGCCGTGTTGGGAATCGGGTACTTGTCCCTGAGTGGTTGGAAAACCACACCAAATTCCGTACATTGCATATGATTTGCGGGGTATTTTTGACTGAATGGTGTGCAGGGGTACCTTTCTTCACATCAGCACTGAATTACAATATATGCTCATAACAGTAAAACCGTTTCCTCGGTGATTATCAAGTCATATAGCCTTTGCAGACCTTTCATAACTATTGTTATCATTATCATTTATAATAATTAAAAAATACATTATACTAATGTGTTTTGTATGGCATCTCATGGCTGACTCCTCCTGCTTCTAAGCACTGTAACACTTGTTAGAATGCAATCAAACCTGGAACATCGAATGAGATTATATTGAGAAGGTGTGTTCATTAAAAAACACTCATTTGGATAAAGAGCATTCTTCCTGCAATTTGCTATGTGTAGCTCTCAAATTATTTCGTGGTTGAATGAAAATATCTTCTGCTTTTCAGACAATGAGCTGCAGCATTACATGTTAACACAGAATAGGAAGTTTGGAGAGAGTGGCATCTCTGGGTTTTTGGAATCAACAAAATCTTACATCTGCCAGTCGGAAAAGGTGAGATTTTCCCCACATGTTGTGGTGCATATGGTGATAAATCATACAGTTTTAATTTTGTAATTATAATAATACTATAAATTGATGATCGTAGCACTGTCTAGGGAAATGCACAGTATTGCAAACTATTCTACACTGGCCATAAGGCATATTTTTGTGCTTATTTATACAGGGCCTACCCAGCCAAAGGTCGTATCAGAGTGCTTATGTTGATCAGAAAAAGTCAGTCTGAGGGATGCTGAGAACTTTGTCTTGTAGGTTTCCATACAGAGAAGAAGCCGAAGGGAGTTCCAGAGCATGGAACATTCATTGCCAAGGAATTATTCTCTATTTGCACCCAGGGAAGGTCGCTCATCCAATCAGGTGGCTGGAAATGTGAATGAGAACACTCAGTGTTTTCCAACCACCTGAGGCCCTTCCCTGGGCGGTGCCACATTGATTGTGGGGGGCGGGGGGATAGGGAGTGTCTATCTCTTGCCTCTCCATATGCCCACCCCACTCCCAAAGACATCCTGCTCCCTTTCCCCACCACCTCCCTCCCTCCCCACTTACCTGCAAGACTGGCGCTGCCTGCCCTGGTTCCGACACTCCTCCCGCCCTTGACCACCACCATGGAGATGGAAAAGGAACTAAGTCCCTTTTCCTATGGTGGTGGCCATCTTGGTTTTTTATGGAAGATTGGGCTTGCACACTATGCGTGGAGCCTCTCTCCCTTAAAAAATAAAATGTGTACCCCGGGCGAACCCTGGGATGCAAATAGCTATCACTCCCTTGTTGGGGGTGCGTAAATGGCCGGTAACGGCCCACAGCTTTGCAGAGGCCCTCGATAAGGTCCTCGCTTCGCAAAATCTCTGATAAAGACTTTTGTGACAAAACCCTTGTTTTCCCAGTACATTTGGGCTAAATGCCTTTAACCAACTGCTTAAATATGTCTTCTAAAGGAAGAGATCGCGGTTAATTAATCTTGTATAGCGTGATTAATACCGGAGACCAGTCTCTAAGCACAGGACCGGGATTCAAACGTATGTTTGTCTCTATTGCCTTGCTTCCAAGATAAACTCGTTGCCCCTGAGCTTTCCACCCAGCCCTCCTGGTTAAAGTTAAGAAAATGAGAAGGTGTAGCTAGAGATGGTAAAGAGGAGGAAAAGCTAAAGGAAGGGAAGGGCCATATATTATTTGTGTGCATCATACTGATGCAGCAGTCACAACACATAAAACAGTCATGCAGATCATAACCATAGTTAACGCTCTCAGTTTCACACGGCCAGAAAGAAACTGCCACTCCTTTCGACTGGGCAGTTTAGAATGCATATTCACTTCACGCTCCATCTTTTGGCACTGCAACTGATATAGTACTGCTAAAGCAGGGTGAAACAACACCCACATTTGGTCAGGCCTTGAGTGATGATTTCTGGCAGAATACAGTCCCAGGACTCTCTGGAATATTGCATTTGTATAAAGGACACGAGTTAGATTTACAGAAATAGGCACAAACATAGTACAAATCCTTAGAACCAGCACTAAGAATGTGCCACGCAATAGATTCACAAAATAAATGCCCCGTAATAACTAATGGTGCAAAGGAGAATCTCTAGTGCCATACACGCCCACAATGCTCCCCCAGGCGAGGCCAACACTGTGCCGTGGGCCCAAATTGAACCACAACAGAGTCACCTGGGATCCATATTGTGCCATGACGGAAGGCCCAGAACTGATGATTGCAGCGAGTGAGTGACACCATCATAGAGACAATCTACACACATAACTGCCCCTCCAAGCTCCAGACAAAGGCTATCTGTGAATGTCTCTATCATGCTAGTGCTACCCTTGAAGTACACCAAAAAAATGGCGTGCAAGTGTGAGTGACTGCAACATACTGTACCATGATGTGAACGCCAATAACACCACAAACAGGCCACACAGTAGATCTGATGGTAGCATTGTTTGTGCACCATTTGGCTCTGAGGCAACATTGCTTACACTGAACCGTGTTGTCGGTCTACATCTGTTGGAGCACATGTGTGGCTACTGAATCCTCGAGGAGGAATATAAGAAGGGCATATTGATGATGGGCCAGTACTTAATGAGCCGCCTGGGGTCCACTCTTGGTTACTTGAAAACTGCAAGCATTTTCCAGGCTCCAGTATTCCGGTGAAGGTCTAGTGTTTGATGGAGATGTGGATGATGCCCAACTAAGTGGTGAATGCCGCAGATTGAAGGGTCTGAAGTGTAGAAGCAGGGAGGATATTCAACATGGACAATGTGCCCGTCAGTGAATATAAGCAGTCATCTGTGCTATTGTTGACGCATGTGAATGTGGATCCAGAATAGCAACCACATGAATATACATTCTATGATGTTGGAATGCTCCAAATACCACAGCACATGGGTGTCATGGGAAATCTGCATTCGATGAGTCATGGCCCCAGTGGGAATCTGCCTCTGTTTCTCTCCTTGCCGTTGGTGTTCATGCATCATTTGGCCGTGGAACTGGTCATCCACTCTCTGTGTGTAGTGCATACTTACCTGGCCTGAATGTGGTGCAAGAAACTGCCTCAGTCACCCCTTCTCTTGAGGTTGAGGCCTTCAATGTACGAGACTGTGGAAGGCCACCCATGGATGTGCCTGACTGGGCTGGTGTGACTAATGTGATCAATCAATTGTCACATTGATCAACAAGTACAGTGTGATTAGACACTCATGACAGAGGGTGTGTAAAGTGTACATGATGAGGAAGTGGACACAACCTTTCATGTGTGTTGCCTCTAGTGTGTACCTTGTCTGGTTCACAGTGCTGCCAATGCACTAAACACCGCCCTCCGGCCACTGTTTACCAGCATTAGAAGGAATATCCGAGACACATAGGAAGAAGGTTGTTGAGTGATAGAGAGATCTTGTGGTGAGCAAGTCTGTGAAGTCTGTAATGAAACATTGACTGTACTTGGGTGGGAGTGACATGATGTTAAGGCTGACTGTGTCCGTTGATGAAAGCCAGAAGTTTATAGAGTGCACTAACAAAGAGCCACTTGTGTTGAGCTCCAATAGGGTGCACGTGCAGAAGGAACCACAGTGGATGATGGAGATGCGTCTCGCCACATTTTTGGACAGTCTCTTCATAGTATATATTGTAGGCATTGTTGAAGATGCTATGTGGACTGTGAAAGTAGGTGGGTGACGTATAGGCCATAAATAAGCCTTAAAATGTGTCTGTGGTGTTCGGCTTGGTACCCTGTGATAAATGCTAGACAGTTTAATGCATGCAAGTGAACAAGTGAGCAAGTTAGAACAAATAGGAGTTCCTCCTGTACATGTTGCAGGCAGTGTTTGAGGGATAGACCCAGGCCCCTTACCCTTGTCTGGTGTGGCCATGGCAAAGAAAACACATCTGCTAGGGTCCCCAGGTGGCACTGGGGTATCTGTGGGTTAGGATTCAGATGTGACTTGCTCTGGTGTGTCCACAGCGGCTGGCACTACATTGGGGCGAGCACCAATGACAGCATCTGTGGAGTCGCAGTGCTATGTGGACCGGGTAGATCAGGGACATCATACACATACTTTTGTCTCATTACAACAGGGTGGATAATTTTCATCCCATCGGCCTACACCACACACATGAAGGCTACTTGGCTTGCAGCCCATCAGATTAGGAGGAGGAGTTGCGACATGTGATCACCAGACAGGGACAGGTCCTTCTGGAGTTGTCTGACAATTCAAGCCAGATGGGCCATGCAGTGGTAGCAGCAATTGAGGATTTTCACCAGCAGATATGTCCATTGGTGTGGACTTGCACCAGGATACAGTGGCATTGAGGAAAAGCATGCACCGGCAAATTCCTGCTATTGGCGGGTTGTTGCATGCCTCTCTGACACACATTGCTATAGCAATGGAGGATCAGACTTTGTCACTGCATGATTTGAGTGGTTTCCCAGTCCAGAATGCACCACAGGACAGCGGGTCTCAGTATCTGCCGGCACATTGCCACTCCTGGATTGCCTTACATGTTGCATGCATGATACTAGTTTAGGCGTGCCCTGTTGTGTTGACATTGAAGGTGGTGTTTGGGATGGTGCTTGTCTGATATGTTTTGTTAGCAGTACAGTTCTGCTTTACAAGGTTTATATGCAATGTGGTCTGCTATTTATGTGACTGCAATATGTGATCATGCAGTTATGTTCCTCCTAGGAAATGTGATGCTCTATGGGACAGCCCTTATCTGTGTTCAGTCACCCGCATGCATAGGTGCTCCTATCCTGTCACAGAGAGTGGGCTTTAAGGCCACTCATTGGGGTGCAGATGTTGTCCTTTTGCATCATGTGTGTGGGTTATGGGCTTTCACAATCATGAATACACTCGTCTGCCAGTGAATGTGTGCTTATGTGTATAAGTTTCGATTTTCATGGGCTGTGTGTCCTGGTGTTTTGGTAGGTAAATCCTTTAAATGTTTGTTGCATTGTGTCATTTCTTCATGGATGTGGGTTTATGAAGTTTCTGCCTGGAGGTTGCTGTTCTAATTGTGGGGGATTTGATGTATGTGATGATGGCACTGCATGTAATTCATGCTGTATATGGGTAGTGTTGTTGTGAGGAATGTGTTATTGGTGTCCTGTGTGTGTTTGTGTATGTGTGTGGCACTTAGAGGCAGACAAGCTTACAGTATGTTGTTTCTGCCATTGTTCACACACACCTTCCTACTCCTAGTGAGGCATTCTCTTGGCGTTATGTTGGCCTGACAGCACTTGCCCACTGTCATCATTGAAACCTGACAGGGATGGAGGTTTCTAGTGTGTCCATAACACAGGGAATACTTCAGGCAACACATTTTTAGCACCTCACAGTTGCAGGTGGCCTGGCCCTTCACCCTTTGCTCCACTAGAGGCATGGGTGGTGCCTGTGGGTTTGGCTGCAAACCCTCCTACACCTCCACAGGTATGCCAAGGCATGTTGCGAAGTTGTGCAGGGCACAACATACGAGTATGATTTTACATACCACATGTGGTGTATAGTAATACACCGCCCAAGCAGTCAAGGCCTATTGTGGCAATGTATGCTGCATTATAGCGTGTCTCAGCTGGGTTTGCAGGGTTCCTGAAGGTGTCAAGAGGAATGGTGAGAGTGGGTTGGCACTGTCCCATGCAAATAGATAAATGGTCAATATTAGTTTTTTTTGTTCCTGTAGTAGGTGGATGCTGCGCACGTGCTTGTTTGTACGTATGTGATAGAATGTGTGTCTTGGGTCATATTCCCCTGTATGTCACATGATTTCAACGGTTTCAGATGCCAGAGAATGATGAACTGGGGAACGACGTAGGATGTAGCTATCATGAATGCATTCAGGAAAATTGTCATTCACTTGCATTATTTGTCCATTTGCATCGCAGATGACCGGCACATTGATGGAACATCAATGTTTGTGCTTCCTGTATATGTGCTCAGTTTGTCTGGAGGGCTGCAGTGCTAAATGCATGTGGTCAATGGTTGGAGCACCCAGGGCAACTGTTCCATGGGCTACTCTTTGCCTTGCCTTCAGTGGCTAGGGCATGTCTATCTGGCTGGGCATCTGTGCATCGATGCACTGCACCACTTGATGCAGGCACTGATGGGGGGTGTCTGCTGGGATATACCCCCTACAATGGCTGTGGTCTGCTTGAAGGACCAGTGGCCAAAAGGTGAAGGGCTGATAACATTTCACATGCGGAGGTACAGAATAAGAGCACATGGAACATGATGTCAAGCCAGCCTCCCAATCCTTGACCATATTCAGGATGCCATGTGGGGGTAATCTATGTGTGCCACAGAGCTCCTCATCTGGTATTCCAAAACTTGGGGTGCGATTGTGGAAGAACCAAGACATCTTCTTCATCCTTGCATTTTATGTGATCACATGTGCAAAGAATACCTGTCCAGGCAGCCTCGCTGGGGTTCACTATGCCTGCACAGTGCTTTTATACTGTGCTCCTGTTGCAGATAGGCAGTTACGTTTTGTAGCGTTTGAGGTTTACACAAGAGCAGTGTATTTTTTATGTTTTTCAATTTGTTGGTTGTTTTGAGAATTTGCTGGGTGCCTTCCTGCCCACGAGTATGTCACTTCCCTTTTTCACAATAAAATTAGGATTCATGCATATATAGCAGGGGCCCTCTGGTAAAAGTAGTCACAGGAACAAAAAGAACAATTAAAAAAAGAGCGTACACCAAGCAAGAAGTAACACACATGTATTGGTTCAAACAGCTGGGAAGCACTTTTCACACAGCCCTGTGGAACTGTACTGAAGGAAATGAGCTGTCAACAACACCCACTGCAGCTAAACATTTTATCCCAAAATTACAAAATTATCATACAATATTTTAGTTACATTTTCAGGGCAGGTCACAGGAGCTGATTGGTGGAACTACGTCAGTACCCTATATGCATGTTTATGTTAAGTGACCCTGATTGGGTAGATCATTTCTTTGGCAAAAAATCACATTAGCACTCCTAGTGATATCACAAACATTCCACACTGCTCCTCAATTGATGTGATTGTGCTGATCGGTCAAAACACGTGTTTGCCATTGGATGGCAATGCTCAACATACAAAATGGCTTGAGATGGCAAGTGACGAGACATTCACACCGAGTCTGCCCAGTGATGTGCCCCACGGACAACAATAAGGACACTGCACAATGTTGCTCCGTATGGACACCAAAACCTCTTTCCCCGGATTGGCCCCATAACTCCTACCCCAATGCTTTGGCCCCCAGCTCCCTTCTCGCTCCTTGCTCCCAAGTGTAGTCTGAAAAACTATGCCACACCATGGCTGGAGTTTAATTAACTGTATTTAATTTCAATTTCTATGCCATTTCTCGTCGAGCACCAAGGGTCCATGCTCTTTGGCCATGAAAAGTATCTCTTAGAGTGACTTTGCTGGGGCGACATTCTCCTGGGAAACTTTAGCCGTGCAATATATCTGCACACTGATTCTGCTGTATGTTCAAGAAATACATACTGCTCGTCACACGAAAGCATGCAGCTCTTATTTTATGAGCTGTCTGCGAGAAATGCTTTCCTAACAGGGGCTTACGAAAATAATGTCTTCTCTACTGTTCAAATATTGCTCAAAAGCCCCCCACCACGTTCTCCCTAAGGCCCCTTAGATACACCCGGTGCCGGCTCTATCCAACTACCCCTTATTACACACAAAGCACCCATACTTCATTGTGTTTCACCATGGGACTTCTCATGCTTTGCCTGATTCTATGTACACTCATGCAAGCAGTGCCATGTTCAATGACGTTCCCACCCCCCCATCACGCTCGACGTCACCACATTACTTGTTTAACTGATATGTGCACCCCGCTTGGCAGTATTGAACCTGGACCTTTACAAAACATTTTTCGCCCAATTCTCTGCCCTTAGCCTGCGTTGCATCTAGATAGGACTCTGAATATTGGCATGCCCGCACCTACGCTAAACGTGAAGACTAGCACAGGCCACACTTAGAATTGTGGACAATTGGCCTGCGTCGCATCTAGATAGGATTGATTGAGGGATAACATGCTCGCGCCTAGATGAAACTTGTATGTTAGCAGGTGCCACACTTAGAATTGTGAACACCAGCCGAGTAGCATCCAGATTAAGTTATGAATGTTAGCATGCCCACACCTAGACAGATTTCTAAAACTAGGAATGCGACAACGGCAGTCTGCTTCATGCCGTCTACGGGAGAACAGCTCCGCTCCCGCCCTCGGTATGCAATCGCGTTGCAGGCTACTTTACTGCGCTGATTCCTGTCAGGCAGTTCGATTCGGTCACCACATGGCCACTACACTTTAGTTCGCCACACAACATTCTACCTACCTGTAACAGACTGACCCTGATGAAGGAAATTTATTTCCGACATGCATTGGCAAATTCGGTCTGGTTGATGAATTTATTGTGGCAAACTCTTCCTCACTAAGAAAATATTAGTGACCACTCATTTTTTTTTTTAGATCATTTTTTTGATATAAACTATTTTGAAAAACAACAGAACTTCTCGTTTATCTTTTTGAAATTTGAAGTATATTTTTTACTTTAAAGCTGAACTGTCAGTAATTTTGAAAAACCATAACCCAGGTTGGGAAAGTGAGTGGCTGTGTGACTAGGTAGTTTACTTGGTCTCTTGCTTCACATGGATTTTTGAGTTTGGGTGTCTCCAAACTTGTCACAGCCAGCTCCTTTTCAAGTGTTTTGATATATATTGTTCGAAAGGATTTTTTCGTGCACTAATTTTGAATACCAAAGACACGTGGATTTAATACCAGTGGTGCCCACTCACTTCACTTTTTGTTAGATTTCTAAACACTAGCCTGCGCTGCACCTAGAAAAGTCTGTGAATGTTGGCATGCCCACATGTGAAGGCAAACAAGTGCCACACTTAGACAAAACTGTGAATGTTAGCATGCTAAAGGTCATGTTACCCACTAACTAATATAAGCTCAAACTCTGCATACTTATCTCACTCAAAAAACTAACACAACCATCTCTCGCACAACAAGCCGCACGCACTTCACAGCACTGCAACAACACATAAGCCGGAGCAACAGCACACGCGGACTGACACCGATCCAATACCTGCACCAAAACTCAGCATCCGGTGTACACCGAGTTGAAGCTGCCAACAGAACACCACTCCTCTCACTATCCTACTCCCTCTTCACCCTACTAACCAACCCCCCCTTATCACTTAAATATCCGCCAGAGCGCCTGGGGACCAATTCCGTTCGTGACGGTGCGCGGTATAAATACCTTTAACATTTAACATTTGTGTTAGCCCTTACATTGCATTAATGTAGCACTAATTCCATGGGGACCAATAAGCTTGGGCAAAGGACAAGGGGTGCTGGGTCAGCGCAAAGTACCTTTTGTGAATTGCATTTGGACTTTACATGCCATGTCATGTGCACTTTACCTGTGTAAAGTCACTTTGCACGATGGGAAATGTTTTGTAAATCAGGCCCATTGTCCCACACCTCTCACATCCCTATATTTAGGGAGTGTAAGGAAGGCATGGTATCAACAGTAAGACAGACACAAGTGACCACAGTTCAGGGATGTTTATTGAACTTCAAAAGGGGTTTGAAAAACGCCTATCTAATGCTGAATCTACAGATGGGAGCAAGCTACGACCATCAAATAATAATAACTCAGTCCTAGTGGTGTCTTGTCACAATAAAAGGGCCCATACAAAGAAACCTATTGCAAATCCTTACCTCTAAATACAAATAGTGTGGGAAAAAATGTTATGTAAAAGAAAGAAGTGTTCAAGAAATGATATGTCAGGATGTTTTGGCCATTGGCTTCCCTTCCCCACGTTTTCAGCATGGGATAAGGCGGTACACCTCAGCTTAGCACAGTCTCTGGCTTTTCTAGCATGATGGTGCTCTTCAAACATTAGCATCAGGGCCTTTTGTGCCCAAGTCTCTTTGCCTTCCAAAGTCTTGCAGAGAGCCTGATGCATCAAACAAACAATACATAATTTTCTTCTCAGAATTTCACATGTACTCAATTTCTCAGGTGGTTCACTATTCACCTCGGATCCCCCTCAGCCAGGCTCAGATCCTCTTTAACATAAGGCTCAATCAGTCTCCATCTGCCGGGCTCCAACCATTTTCATTTACTTGATCACAAACTTGCTTTATCCCAAGAAGCTTTCATTTAATCTCTCTTATTCCGTTTTGGACCAACTTTCTCTATTTTGTCATCAACCTTTTCAATTGATCTCCCTCATTCGGCTCGGAGCAACTTGCATGGCAGTATCAACATCGAAGACTTTGGATTGTGCACAGGATTTTGCTTGACCCATCAGAAGACCACTTAGATGCACAGTTCTTTGCCACTCTTTCATCTTTCTCAACTATAAGTTGGATACCTTATAGAGACCTTTGAATGTGCACGCACCTGGTGCCGGATCACTCTGTCAAGGGTATCGTATCTTGGTCTCAAAGTTCAATCACTCGTCTGTTGTTGTGTTGATTATCACATGCGTTTCATACACTGTTCGCTTCAGCGCTCACCATACAATGTTGCAGCTTGCAACCTTGGCTTCAACACAGACCGGTCTGGTATCAGTCTCCCCTCACCGGCTGTGTTTATTTCACTGATATTGCACTGTGTAGGAGCCAATGACAGTACCACAGGGGCAAACAATTCTCCCCGCCTTGATTATCGACACGGGAGGGCCCCGGGTACCTCCCAAACACAATGCAGGATTCTTCAGCTTGGTTTCCTGGTCTTACACTTTCTATTCTCGAGGGTTTGTGAAAGTAACGGGTCCTCATTGGAAAGCTCAAGGGCACTTCACTCCGTGCGATCCCCTTCTGTTTTGTCGTCTTTCTCCTCATGTTAAACTGCCATCTTAGAACTGCTGCTTCCTTGTGTGCTTTGCCTTGCTCAGAGTGTGCTCTTGTGCTCTGGCTTTTATCCGTGTCGGGTAGTGTAATGGAAGTCAGCTGTATGTGATGGCCAGTAATTGCCTAACCCTGCCTGACCATCGTATTGGGACATGTCAGGTATACAGCTTGGGTGTTAGTACATTTTCTCTCATAGCGAGCTGTCCATGAGAAAGTGTTTCTGTTTTAAAGGGGGTGGGGAGTGGGTTCCTAATTATCCTACCTGGTAGTATAGGGTAAAGGTGTCACAGGGAAGGGGGTACCACGTCTCGCCATCCGGTGTCCCACTCCCTGAAGACCCCTCACCCAGGTGATTCTCCCACACTGGTCCACCCCCAGGAACTGTATCCAAAGCGATGGCTGTGTCCTGGCCACCTGGATGACAGATCCTGAGGAACAGCGAGTGAGACACCTTCAGGTTTCTCACAGGAGCCAGAGAGGCACTTTCTACTTTTGGAGTGTGCCTAACAGGTTGTACAAGGGGGGAACAATGCTGTACATCTCTCCTTTCTTCTACCAACAATTTTTATTCCCCCAATACACAAGAATGTCTGACGGAGTGGGCGCCCAACAATACAGCAGTGGCACGGTCGGGACAAAGCATGGCAGGTCGAGGATTGCCTATTGGGCCAAATACCCATGACAAACGGTTCTCGTTTACAGGCAGGGAGTCCCCCTTTGGGGCTTTGTTATGCAACGGCACAGGGGTCGGTTGTCGAGCGCAGTCCCGCCTGGGAAACACTGTGCCACCAAGGTGGACACGCAGTCTCCTGGGGGCTGATAACCCGCCAGGCTTGACAGCAAGGGTTCGGAACATGGACATGCATTAACACTGTTCAGTCCATCTGAAAGGCCAGTCATAGTGGCAAGGCCACGTGAAAGCAACATCTTACAGACAATGCAGTCCACATGAACATGCGGTTTGGATAGATACCGAGCCGGGTCATGAACAGCTACTGAGAGGGCTGGAGCATGCTGGTAATCCGGCAAGGAGCGAAGATAGCATCTGAGAGACTAAGATATGGTGGACGGCCTTGCCTTACTAGTAGAATGCTGAAGACAGAGACATTAAAAATCCCACATGAAGTAGGGCAAGTCACAGTGAGAAGGATCTAAACTACAGGATTTGATGCAGTGAGCAACCCTTTCCCTGTAGTGACCCTTGATTCGGGGACCCTAATGGCCCGTTGGGTTCCAATGTGACTTTGTTGAGCATGAAGTTCTCACAATGGCCTCTGGTAAAGGCAAGAGAAAAGATCAAAAACAAGATGGGCACTCCTTTGCACCACAAGGTGCAACGAGCAAAGCACACAGCCTCGGAATATTCACCCAGAGCCTCTTTGCCGACCCAAGAAAGCCTCATATCAGTGCTGGGTCTCATTGAAAAAACTGTGTCAAGACGTGAGGGCAATACTGACCACCTGAATGAGAAGGTTGTACAGCTGGAATCCAGAACGTCGACCTTAGAGCAAAAAACATTGGAAGCAGAGAATGGAATACCTAGATAATATGGTCCGGGTGAAACTCATCAGGCTGTGTGGCCTTCCTGTAGGAGCTGAAGGCAATGACCCATTTACATTTGCAGCTACTTGGATCTGCTAGGGTTAGACATAGAGGAGGACCCTATACACATAGAGAGATATGTTACAGAATTAAACTGCAGGAAATGAAGAAATCAAGGACTCTGAAATTGGTCCAATGCTTATAACCAAACTCTCGATATCAGGGACAAGGAACGGATCCTGAAAGCAGCAAACAGAAAAGAGAAGTTAGAGTAGCAACAAAGGTGGATTTTGCTCTTCCTGGACCTGACAGCTGAAACTGAATGGAGAAGGAAAGTGCTGAACACTTTGAAGAAGAGTTTTCTTGACCGAGGAGTAAAAGCAGACATACTGCGTCCTGCCAAACTCAGGGTCACATGGAAGGGAAAAGAGTAAATTCTTGCGACGCTGAGAAGGCAGAGGAGCTCCCCAAGCAATTCAAGTACCATTGGCAGATGGGTATACAGTCTTTATATTGAATATTTAATAAAGAATGAACATATATCGAATATTTTATAACAAAAAGTTTTATAGAGAATGCATTTAGGGGTGGGGTAAAGGGTTAAATATTTTTGGGATGTGTTTTTAGCACTGATAAACGGAAGTTTGGGGGGACCCCCTCATCCCAAAAAAAAAGAAAAAGTACATTCTATACAACATTTTTGGTTATAAAATATTCGATATATGTTAATTCTTTATAAAATATGTCGGTATAAAGACATGTAACCGGCAGATGAGGGTTGAACTGGTTGCAGGGCTAGTCTTTGAAAGAGGTTGCACTGAAATAGTCATTCAGTAGTAGGATGTTGGTCTGTGGTTTCTTTCAGGTTCTAGCTTGGCAAAGTTTAGCTTGTGTGGGCATTTGGATGTGGTGGCTTTTGTTTCCAGACAGACATTATATCTGAGGGAGGGTGCTTGAAGGATGGTCTTGGCTTATTCTCTCATCCTGTTCCATCTCCTCTCTTGAACTGAGTTTGAAGAAGAGCTTGAAGGGGCAAACTTTCTTCCGCTAACCGTACAATTTGTCCTCTCCCCATGTATAAATAGAGTGGACATTCAGAAGGAACCTGATTATTTAATTGGTTGCCGCTCAGGCTTTGGAAATATTTACATAATAGCAATGTCTGCGTGCTTCATGTTGTGGGCTCCAAATGTATTGTACAATTTTGGAAAACTTTAATAAAAAATACTTTTGCAAAAAAGAAGTATGAGGATGAAACCTCACTTGTTCTCCAATTTTCCTTTTCCATTTTTGAAGTTGTATTGTTTTCCATACTTATTTCCTTGCCTTGTGATATTTATTGTATTTGTTTGTTTGGCTCCATTCAAAACCCTCTACTGTCAAGTAGTTCAGTGGTAGAACTTTTATTTTCTGGGAAAAACCAATATAATATTGATAATGTTTTGTTTTAATGTTTACGTTTGTTAATATTTTTCTTGTGAGTTTAGACTGGTGACTACAGGAACCTTTATGAAATCAGTTGTTTCCTATGTTCCAATATAACAGGAAGTACGCACAGTTTTGGATGAAGTCATGGCTATATACATATATATTTATAAAGTATACATGTTTTAAAGGACGTATAGTTAATCATAATTTAATAGTCATAATCCTTTGGATGCATGCCACAGCAACATGTTTGTCTTAAGCGCTAGTTAATGATCGTGTTGAGATCTTTTGCCTTGTACTTCCTCATTTATGCTAGCAATCTTAAAATGTGCCAGCGTGCTGAGGGCACATAGGGTGTTGTATCAGTCATATTATAAATAACCATTAACATCTCTAGCTTTAAGTAAAAAAAAAAGAAAATTGTGCACCTCTGTCTGCATGTTGGCTGTATTCAATTTTGAGAAAATGTTTTATTGTCTTTGTTCTATGTAATCTGATAGGCCCATAGGTTATTGAAATAATGCAATTACGTTCCTTACTTCACCGAGAGGCTACGGGGGTGGAAAGTACTGGATGCATGAATATGTAAATGTTTATCAGTTTCTAAAGTACTGGTAAACATAAGTATCAATCAATCGATCAATTCCTTTATTTCAACCCTGGTGGATCATAAAAGCCACATAAAAAACAATATCATTGGCGCAACACAGGTAGAATGTGTTCCTACACAATGAGTACAATTCAACTTAAAAGGTAGAGATATTAAAATATAAACATAAACATAGATGTAGAATGCTCTGTTAGGGGTCCTGTGCCAATGGATCTCTTGCTGGTGAAGGTAAGAATGAAGATCTGCTTTTCCAAGCCTGCAACAAAAATGTCCCAATACAGTAACATTATATTTTACTTTCTCCTGACATACATAGACACAGGGCCATGTTGATCGTTCTCACATGCAATTGCTTAAATAGTGGTAACAGCCAGTTTCTCCTGATGTTGGCATAGGCTGGGCAGAACAGGATAACGTGGGCAGTGCTCTCGTCTTCATTATGACAAAGGGGACACATTGCTGGATCACTTGCGTTTCAGGTGTGCTTTAGACTAGCCAATGGTAATATACCAATATGCAATTTCATATATAGAGCCTTCATTAACTTCCCCTGCATGCCATCCAGATAACCTTCAAAGCCTGGGGACATTTTCATTGATAGATAGGGGGCCAAACTAGCTGAGCATGTCAGATTTGCTCTTGACTCTCTTTCCCATCTAGCTGCATTAACCTTTTTAAATAACACTTTGTAATTTGCTGGGATAGATTCAGGGTGCAGCCAGTATCCTTCCAACCTCATTGAAACCAGCTCCTTTGTTATGGCTCGAGCCCAGGGTAGATCATGCACTTCCGGGTGAGTCAAAACATCCCTAATGGCCCTTCTATAGTGATCCAAATTACTATTCGACCATATTCTGGCCCATAGGGACACTGGCCTTGTTCTACAGACAAAGCCAATTTGAGCTGGGGTTCAGGGCCCCAATCCCTATGACATGAGGCCCAGGTATGAGATGGTAGGGCTAGATTCGGACAAGGGAATGGAGGCGTCTGGGTATCCAGCTGGTAGGGACCTGTGGCACTGATATAGAATGGTTTTGCATCTGCCTGCTGTTGTTTAGCGCCATCTCAACTGGTACTGGCGCGGTTGTTGCCACAGCGGCCACAGGGTCCAGAGGAAAATGAAACCAGGAGTCATTAGGCCCACAGAAGGCCACCTTCCTGGTTGTACCATCGCCCTAGTTCCTGGTCACCAGAATGTACTAAGATGTATTGATGGATGGCTGGGCAACATCTACAGCTGGCAGGTTAGCCAGCAAAGCCAGATTCTTGTGCCGGTCTTTGAGCATCGTTCTTTTGTCTTTTGGGCCTGTAGAAGGCTATTATCAATGACAATTCAGTTTGTAATGCTGCTAATGCATGCTCCTTGGATTCTGCAGTTATTGGCACTGGGTCTGAAGCAGTGATGGGCAAGTATCCAGGGGGACACTGGACCCTTCATGGGCTCTGCTCAATTTGTGGAGCAGCTTGAGGGTCTGTGTTTTCTACAACATCTGGTGACAAAAGCTGGGCTTCATGTCTCTCCAGTACACATTCCCTTGTTCGTATAGGGTCAGTGTTGCGGTCTAATATGACGTCCACCACTTTTGCCAGAATCCTTTTTGTCTTAAGATGATCCTGTGCCAGATTTGTGCATTGCACCAAAAGAGCATCTAGTCTGGACTTAAGAGCATTTGATGTTGATGCTTGTGGAGATGGATCGCTGGACAGAAGCAGCAAGAATCTGGCAAATAGGAAACGGTCAGCACCAGTGACATGATCTTGGTCTACTTCGCTACCACTAGACGGTCCCTCCATTGGGGGTTGCCTACCAATGATGCTATCTGGCTCCGTAGGAGCCGTTCTCTGTGCATTTCTGTGGAGTTTGTGACATAAGTTCAGAAGGGATTTATT
This sequence comes from Ambystoma mexicanum, assembly GCF_040938575.1. Classification (NCBI taxonomy): domain Eukaryota; kingdom Metazoa; phylum Chordata; class Amphibia; order Caudata; family Ambystomatidae; genus Ambystoma; species Ambystoma mexicanum. The sequence goes on along the minus strand of NC_090933.1, from coordinate 557,233,559 downwards.
GTTGTCAATAAGTGGCGAGGTGGGGGGTGTGTGCTTTTCCCAGTACTGCCAGTACCCACTGCACCCACTGCATCCTCTGCACCCACCGGCGCCGGCAGTGAATGCTCATTGACTAGTGGGCCCCCTGCGACTGCACTATCGAGCCAAAGAAACTATTAATCTTGGGTTTCCCATCCAGTTGTAGTAGATTGGGCTTTTTTGAGCCCAAGGATTTCTTGTCACAAGAGGAACTATGGGGGCGTTTTCACTTGCCAGGCATCCTGCTCCGAAGGCTATAATAATTATGCACGGTGGACTTTGAAGACTTTGTGGACTTTGTGAACTTGACACACTTCTTAGTCTTTATGACCCCATGGGCTCTCGCCGATGTGAGTAGCAGAAATTTAGGAAGGATTTTAGTTGTGCACGGCCAATAGAATAATGGTAAAAATGTTGGGGTCCAATAGGGAACAGCCAAGGTGTAGCTCCTTCAATATCGACACCAAATTCCCAGTGCCCTGGTGGAGATCCTATAACCGGACCCCACATCAGTGCCCGGCCCACCGGACCCTCCCATGCACAAGGACCAGGCGAGGACGACAGCAGCCAAAAGGGTACAGAGTGCACTCACTTTTACCACCAACAAAAACAAGGGCCTGGGTTTAGAGGCAGTTTGGAGTTAAAGGCAATTTGAAGAGAAGTTGGAGGGAGTTAGAGGGAATTTAGGCGGGTCTCTGGGAGGTTTCTTTTCACCTTAGGACTTGTACTGCGAGGGAGATGTGGGGCAATATGGGGAAAACTGCAGGTGTAGTTATCATTATAGATCCGTTATCACTAGTTATCACTATCAGTTTTGTTTGTTTTGTTTTGTTTCTCTGGGCTGAAAAATAGGTCGCAGCTGATCATGCCCATCTGGTTGACTCTGTTTTTGTGCTGCAACTTACCGCTCACTGTTGGCTCTGGATTCCAAGGCTCAGCAGGCTCTGGCTCAGCAGACCCGGCAGGGGTGGCGTTATCCGCTTGCCAATTTTCTCTCTCCGCTCCTAATCTCGGGCAGGTCGGGTGCCTCTCCCTCACTCCGGTATCATAGAATATATTGATTTGTATTTTTCCCGTTGGAATGATTACCTTTCAAAATTATTGATGTCAAACTGCCTCTGAACAACACAATATTCATATAAAATGTTAGGTCATCATGAGTCTAAAATTGGAGGAATAATGCAATTATCTATGTTTATTAAATTGGCACAACATAAAGAATGTTAATAGACTAGGAAAAATGCCCTCACCTTCTCCTGAAAATTTCATACAATGAAAAATATTTTAATTGTGTGTAATACATGCAGTGGCGTTGACATATGTTACTAATATTTGTTGAATGTATGTTTCTTCTAATGATTGGCTTCTGCTATTCTACATCCTTTCCCGAAACAACAACCTTTGAAATACGTTATTAATAGTTATTTCAAATACTGTTTATCGTCAGTATTTGTTATATGTGTTTCTATTTGGTGCTATCTTCTCTGTCCAATTTTTGAAGATTTGTGAATGATCTAAGAAATGCTGACATGGCCCGACTTTTGCTGCAACTTGGACGTAGAGAACACATCTTCCCAGTTCTTAGCACTTTCCATTGCTTACCAATTCAGATCATAGTGCATTTTAAGTTGATGTGTGTAGTCCATCATGCCTTCAACTATGCTGGATGGGTTTCTAGAATAAGACACAAAACCACTACATACCACAGGGTTCCCTCCGTTCCTCAGGTCAGTGCCTCTTTCTGATACCCAAGTTTAAGAAATGAATGTGTGCAAGCCATCACCTTACACTTGTGGATGAGAAGTTAATGAATTGCCCACCTGCCCTCATCTTTAGTTGTTTGATGACCATCTCAGTTTGTGGAAGCCCTTAAAGACTTTCATGTTTGTCATACAAAGACATCAATATCCAGTGCTTAATCATCCTCCATTAGGTCGTCCCATGCACTTAGCACCAGAAATGTAGATTTATTGTCAGCTGTTATGTGCTATAAAAAATATGTGCAGCTAAAATAAGAATACACGTGATGCACGCGACTAGCAAGTACCTGACAAGTACCTCTATGCCTCGAGTGCTGCTTGTTTGTTTGCTTCTGCTCTACATCTAACTGGGACTGTCAAGTTACGTGCAATGGTATTTATAAGTCTGTCAACGAACTGGATACAACTCTACAGCGACATATATTGATATACTTTTCTTTGATTTTCAATTTAGATTCCTGGAAGCCTGTACTGCGGAGTTAATATAGGCCCCACCCCCTTTTTTTGGCGTGAGGGAATAAAAGCAGTTAGGCGCGCGCACCAGCAGGCACGCACCTAGCGAGTACCTGACAAGTACCTCTTTGCCTCTTCGCCGCGATCGTCGTGGAGTCGAGATGGTGGGGTGCTTGTTCTGTACTTTTTTACAAGCAGAATGTTACATACAATTCGCACACTGAAAACAGATATGCCGCCTACAGTTGCTAATCTATTGATGTCTAAGGAGACAAATTCATCAGTAACTACTGCCCACAATCGTATGGTGAGTCATCTGCGTTCGACCCCCATTGGTCACTCAAACCGCAAAATTAACAAACTAACTTCCAATGCGTCTAACTCTACTGATATTCGCCTGTTTTGTAAAGACCGGCAATCAATGACAACCTCAATTCAAGAAACACAAATGCCGGTAAATCGATTAGAAGGAGCGGTTGGCGCCGCAAGGGGGATGAATCCAACAATTTGCTCTATACGCGTGGATAAGGTTTCCTCCGTAAAATCAACTGAAGTGCACGTTGTTGAGTCTCTCGCATCAAGTCTGATGCCTAGTGAATGCAGAAATATGGAAAAGGTCTCTTTCAGTGACAGTATGATTTTTAACATTGTCCCGCCTACGGCGATGGTAGAGAGTTCAGGGTTACTGCCTCTTCCGGTTCAGGGAGATGCAGCCGTAATTGACTTAGATCTTGAACTTAATGTCACTGGCTTTTCGGCTCATACTCTTCCTGACAATTTATCAGCTTCCCCAGTGATGTTTGCAGAGGTTAGCTCCTCTGATTCTGTATTGGTTGTTTCTTTTATACACCCAACTCCAAGGCGTTCCAAACCCACATCAAATAACGTGAGTATTGTTGCTAATGTAGTTCCAAGTGACAAACTTTTGGAGGTTACACTTCAGGCCATGAATTTGGCCATTCAATGGTTGTGTAAACAATTTGACAATTGAACGAAAAACTGAATAATCAAGCTAGCTCGATAGACAAAATACTTCTCTGGCAAAATGATATCGTTTTATTACAAAGCCTTAAAGCCACAGGCACGAGGATTTTAGATCAAACAAATGTCGACCGGGTGTCTATTTCCTGCCAAACTTCCTTTGATGTAATTTCTATATCTGTATCGACAGCTAAGCCTAATCCATTGAAGTTTAATGAATTACCTCCTTCTGTCCCATGTATTGGTAAAATCATTTGTGATGGTGAACTTAATAGTCAGGGGCCATTGACTTAAGTAAAAGTAATTCTGATGCTTTCATTGAGAGGAAAAACAAGAAAAATGCGTATACTATATTTACCCCAATTTTAACAATGAAAGTCAAGAAAATGCCCCAGGTGAAATTGCCAAAATATCAGCAAATAACAAAGAAATCCTCCTCAACCGGGTCGAAACAGTTTTTTAAAGCCATAAATCTGCCGAAAAAGAGCACGGCAATAGCCTTGCAGGCGGTGATCAAAAAAATATTGGCTGCAATCCCAAGCCAAATTAACCAGCAGTAAACCTCGAACTGAGGCGCATGCGTTGGCATATGCTCCTCAAGATGACCTGGTGAAAGAGGTTACTCAGCAAAACGGCTCTGCTCTTGAAATTACTAAGGTAGGAGCCTTATTGGTAAATAAAACACTGGTAGAGCCTAATTGTAAGAAATCTGTTGAAAACAATCACTGGATGCCCATCGTCAGGAAATACATAAGGCCGTTGACTCATAAGGCCGTTGGCCGGCCATGCTGCCTTGGCATCTTTGGATCATCACGCATGCAAGGAGCAAATTCCATCTAACATTGCTCTGAGTGAAATAAGAAAATGCCCAATTTTGGGCGAAACTAAACTGTACGAGCCAAAATCTGATCGGAGTCCCGCAAACATCCCAAGCATAGATTGCACAGGCTGTAGGCCTGCCTGAGATTGTATCTGTCCCAATTGCCTCGTCATTACCTGCAGCCAGTAATATTTTGTATGTAGACTCTAGTGTGGATTCAGGTGATAAGAAGCGATCCCTTCCTCGAGCTAGTGGAAATGCAGATTCATCTGAACTATCGTCAGAAATAATGCGATTGATTGAAGTTGCGTTACAGAAGCTCGAGGCCAAAGGTAGATCTTATAATGAGATCTCAGTGGTCAAAATTCAGAAGTTACCCGCTCCAAATACGTCAAAGGTGCATATAGCAAAATGACCGGCCTCCTATCCTGTCGTCCTGCCCGGTGCACGCAATATGTTCTCAATCGTAGATCAGCAATGGCTCTGTTTTTAGATATACCCCAGCTGGAAGACATCAACTCCTCCGATATTGAATTAATAGAGTTCATGAATGAGAAAAAATTAAGCTCAGTTAGACTTTGGATGGAGTCGCCTGTCGTCCAGAATATCATCTGGTCTTCTAAAGAGCTCTTATATAGGATGGGTTTTGAGCTGGTAGCTGAGTTGTCTCCTTCCTCAGCAGAAATCTCTGGCATTCGAGCTGAGTTGATTAGTAAACATATGATTAATTCATCCGATAAAGAGATTCAGAGCTCTCATAATCTTAAACACTGTTCTTGCAAGTGTGGGAACGACCAACGATAAATAGCAGGGGAAGATAAGAATGGAGACATTTCTTTGCTTAGCTGGAACACTAGAGGATTCAATCATTTTCTCAATAATGACAGAAGTCATATGGGAAAATTTGAAATTGTGCTGCTTCAAGAGACTTGGCTCATTACGACGCCAGTGTGGGATAATCTTGACATCCATATTAACCCTGCAATTAAATCTAATAGAAGGAAGACCCTCTTCTGGCTTGTTAATAGCTATAAAAACTGACAAGGGTATGAAATCTGACATTTGGGCTGCCCGTAACAATTATATGTTACTAGTTAAAGCCACATTACAATCAACCATGTATGCCTTCATCAATATCTACAGGAACCCGGTAGGAATTTCTGAATCCCGCTCCTTTAAAGACCTAAATGCATTGCTTGATCTGGTTGCGTGTGAGAAATCAGTAACCCACATCATAGTTGCTGGTGATTTAAATCTTAATTGCTTTCACTCGAATACTTCATATGATAATGGTAGACTTCTTTGCTGGAACCATGTCATTAAGTCTCGTAGCTTACACATCCTAAATGGTTTGTTTCATCCTGATATTCCATCTCATCCGACATGGTGTAGGGGTCAGAGTGTGGTAACAATGGACTACATATATGTGAATGATTCCATCCTACCGCATGTAAAAGAATTTATTGTTATAAAATCGGATGTAAGTGATCATAATATGCTTAAAATTAAATGGACCTGTGAAAGTGTGAATACAAGATCTTTAAGTCTATACCATAAAGGCAATGTGATCGTAAATCCAGGGTTGAATCGACTTTGATGGTCAGAGGGTGTGTTGTGCCAATTTGAGAATTACCTGTCCAAGTCACTGGTATATGGTTCAAGTGTACCGGTTAATGCGGGGTTTGTTTATAGTGACACAATGCAACATTTTCAACATGGAACAGTTGGCTCCAGAAGAAAACGCCACTTACATATGTATTTGATCATGAGGTAAAAATAAGAAAAACAGTGTATCAATCACAACTAAGAGCAGCTTCATCTCTTCCACCAGTTATTAAGAATCTCATTGTTAAAAAAATCAAAAACAAATATAAGAACTGGTTAAAAAATCATAAATATCAGTTACATCAAAGAGATGGCGCAAATATGTTATCCACTATAGTAAAAAAAGAATATGGCCAAAACATGGACCATTATAAATCAGACTATACATGGCGCGCAAACAGCTATTCAATCAAGCAATGTTATTGAACATAAATAGCTATCACACTTCAGTGAGCTTTATTCAAAACCCAAAGGCAGTGTACGCCTGAAATCTCTAGACACACCTAAGAAATTTCTTCTCTCGTTTGATGTGGATGACATTTTGTTTTATAACAATAAAGCAAGCAACACAAGGGCAGATGGCCCTGATAGTCTGTCGAACTACACAATTAAACAACATCCAGAGCAGTGGGCTGCTATTTTGTATCAGATATTTTCAGATATAAATTGTACACAAAATCTTCCTAAAACCTGAACACATTCAATAACATTACCAGTATATAAAAAAGGTGACCGGCAGAGCCCAGCCAGTTATAGACCAATCTCACTTCTAGATGTGCCAGGTAAGATCTATTGCCATCTATTATTAAGAGAAATAAATGAATGGACAACAAAATATCACCTGATAGATCCATTCCAGGCAGGGTTCATTACCGGTCTAGGTACGATCCCAAACATATTTACTCTTAACATGATTAAGACACAATATGCCGCCTGGAAGCAATCACTCTATTTAGCGTTCATTGGCTTCCAGTCGGCTTTTGATTCCATTGATCGCTCTATGTTGTTTACCAAATTGAGAGCCTACCAGTGTCATCCATCCGTACTTGCACTTATTATGCTTTTTCATCTCAAAACATCAATGCAAGTTAAATTAACATTTGATGGTAAATTGTCCTCCATTATTAAACACAACGAGGACTTAAACAAGGGTGTACCCTTGCTGCTTTCTTATTTAATCTGTTCATATTGGACATGGGAGAGATATTCACGGTTGCAATGGGCGATCCACCTAATATAAGCCTGTAAAACATAAGATATCTACTATATGCAGATGACCTGGTGCTGTTATCCCAGACACCAGTAGGTTTGCAAAATATGCTGGACAAACACGCATGTTATGCTCATGACAACAATCTGGTGATAAACACCAGCAAAACTCAGATTGCATTATGCAATAATAATGCCAATCGTAAGAGGCATATTCATAAATTGTCTCTGCTAGGGAGTGAATTAATAATAGTCCCCCAATATAAATATCTAGTGGTAACATTCTCAAACACTAATAGGAGTAATTTGTATAAACTCGAACTAAAAAACAAATTGCAGGGCCTGTCATCTCAAGCAAAACTACTTGTGTATAAATTTGGCAAATGTTCACTCAAACACATAATGATATTTTATCAACAGAAGGTAATAACTACCCTATTATATGGAGTTGAAGCTATAGCACCACGAAAGCGAGAGTTTTGGAATGTGTTAGAATCCAGGTTTTGGAAACAAGTATTAATGCTGCCATCATGTACTCCTTTAGCCTTGGTACGCTTCAAATTGGGCTCTTTATCGATGTATTCTCATGTGTTGTCGAACATGTGTGCATTTTTGCGGAAATGTTTGCTTAATTTAGAAACGTCAAACTTTTTAGGCATTGTATCCCACATCTTTTAAAATCGAAAAATCATTTTTCTGCAAGCGGGTGTAAATATACTTAATGCCTTAGCAGATGCTTCTGTAACTGTAGAGATGATGAGCACCAATCCAGGTTTGCAAAGTTTAAAATCTTCCAATATGACTGGATCTGCAATCAATCAAACTGTATCACCTATAAAGACTTTGATGTTTCTCTTTTCAGGTATAAGAGATTTAGAACTATGGCTGACTATTTGATTAAGGGGCCAATTCATAGAATTCGGCGCACAAGTGGCGCACGCGGCTGGCGCACAGTGTGCGCGTGCGGTAGTCTGCGCCAGCCGCGTGCGCCGAAACACATTTCCGCGCACAGCGTATTCATGGATTCCAGCCACCAAAACCAGCCGTGGCGCACAGTGGCGCAGCGACCTTGCAGCAGCGCCAGTTACGCCCCCAAGAACGCCTTCCGCGCAGGGAAAAGCCATCAAAATCCCCAATCCAGCGCAAAGGGCTGCGCTAACCCTGTACCAGCACGGCAAGCGGGCTACGTGTATTCCAGGGGTTCGCGGGAAGTTTCACACGCGATTTCAGCAGGGTACGTGTATTTCAGGGGTGCGCGGGAAGTTCCACACGCGAATAGCCTGGGCGCGTGTATTTCAGGGGTGCGCGGGAAGTTCCACACGCGAATAGCCTGGGCGCGTGTATTTCAGGGGTGCGCGGGAAGTTCCACACGCGAATAGCCTGCGCGCGTGTATTGCAGGGGTGCGCGGCAAGTTCCACACGCAAATAGCCTGGGCGCGTGTATTTCAGGGGTTCGCGGGAAGTTTCACACGCGATTTCAGCAGGGTACGTGTATTTCAGGGGTGCGCGGGAAGTTCCACACGCGAATAGCCTGGGCGCGTGTATTTCAGGGGTTCGCGGGAAGTTTCACACGCGATTTCAGCAGGGTACGTGTATTTCAGGGGTGCGTGGGAAGTTCCACACGCGAATAGCCTGGGCGCGTGTATTTCAGGGGTGCGCGGGAAGTTCCACACATGAATAGCCTGGGCGCGTGTATTTCAGGGGTGCGCGGGAAGTTCCACACACGAATAGCCTGGGCGCGTGTATTTCAGGGGTGCGCGGGAAGTTCCACACGCGAATAGCCTGGGCGCGTGTATTTCAGGGGTGCGCGGGTAGTTCCACACGCGATTGGCCGGGGTACGTGTGTTCCGGGGTCCCGTGAACTTTCACACGCGATTGGTTGGGATCCACGTGTGTACTGTCATCACATGCAATGAGGGATACTCCCTCGCACGTCACGTCACAGACGCGCTCACGCGCTGAGTGCCTTTGGTCCAATGAAAATGCGTATGCGTGCAGACACGCTTACGCGCTAAGGGCCTTTCCTCGAATTACACGCTGACGTGCAGAATTTTCACGTGCCAAATCACTCCGTATCAAGCTGGCCACGCGTAAGCACACGGAAGACCACGCTCCTGCCCAGAAGGCCGAACTACTGCCCCCCAGAGCCCCGAGCACGCTCCCACCTGCCATCTGCTGCTGCCTGACTGCCTGCTGCCCACGTGCCCTGCCATTTGCTGCCTGCACATCAGCCAGGGGTGCTGTTGGTGTGACCACCCCTGCTGGAACCAAAGACTCCCGACTGGGATTCCATCGCTCCACAGCCCAGCCCCAGGACCCAGTTGCCCACCCACTCCTGCCTCTGGGGTTGTCATGTCGGGGCAAACTCCATCTGTGACCACTGACAACCCCCGGCCAGAGAGGCAGAGGGGCACCAGCTTCAGTGCCACCGAAGTTGGTGTCCTGGTGGAGCAAGTCCTGGGGCAGTATGATGCCCTCTTCGGAAGTTGCCGCGCCGACAAGGAAGGACGGACTCGGATCTGGACTGACATCGTGACTGCCATCAACGCGGAGGGGGTGGCAGTCCGCGACTTCCAACATGTCAAGAAGCGCTGGGAGGACTTCAGGTCCAGGACCCTGACCAAGGCCCGGCGCCTCTTGAAGGCAGCGGATGCCAAGGGGCGCCGGGGCCACTTGTCGGAAGAACAGATGAGGGTCCTGGAACACATATCCCCAGCGCTCCACGTCCAGGTCCTTGAGAGGCAGACCCGTCTGGAGTCGAGCGGTGAGTGTACATGCATCCTGATTGTGAGCAGTGCGTGTGGTGATTGTTCAGTAGTGTGCAGGTTGCACATCTGTTTGTTTGGGGTCGAGTATGGGTGCGGGTGTACAGGGCCGTGGGGCTGACACATGCGAGGGCTGTAATGTGTGAGACATGGATGGTGCCTGTGTGTGTGGGCTTGCATGCCAAATGCAGTTGTGTGGGCACACAAGTTTGTATGAATGTGTATGTGAGTAGACATGTCCGTGATGTCACGCATGTATGTTGTTTTCAGCTGATTGTATCAGCGCTGTGTACATGTGCATGTGTGTGTATTTGACAAGGGTGCAACAGTGATGCAACATGGATGCATGTGACAGCGGTATGTGGAAGCCTGATGGGCAGATGTGACATGGATGCCCGTCTGAACACTGCGACACTTAGCAGAGGTGTACACATGCATGCAAGTGTGGTGGTGTGTGTACATGTGTGGTGCACTTCCTGTGTTGCATGTGATGTCTGGCTCACCTTTGGCTGCTGATGCTGTTGTATGTGTATGGATGGTGTTGGCAGTTGCAACATGGCTGTGGTATGGCTCGTGTGTGCAAGTTGTAATGACATGTGTGTTGGGGATTGTGATGACATGTCAGAGGTTTGCCAATGCCACTCATGTACAACTGTCATGTGTGTATGTGTCCATTGTACAGTGCCCTGATGCCTGTGTTTTGTTTCTCCCTGTCTGCAGCGTCAACTGATGAAGAGGGCGGAGAAGGTGCTGTGGAGCACAGCGGCGGGGATCCCACCGCCAGCCGGAGACGCAAGGCCCGGCTCCCCTCCCAGGTTGTCATCTCGTCGGGGAGTGAGGAGTCCGGTGCCACGTCCCAGGCCGCAGCTGCCGGGGGGAGGTCCAAGAGGCGGAGGTTGCAGTTGGACTCCTCGGCAGCAGAAGGGGCAGCTGGGACCCCACAGGGCCCAACGGGGGAAGATGGCACAGAGTCATCCAGGTTGGTGGGGGGTTTGGTGGAGGAGGAGGCCGTGCAAGCACCGGAGACGGGGTCTGGGGGTGGGGATCCCACTGGTGCTAGTGGTGCAGTGCAGGACCAGGGACAGGAGGCAGCACAGGCCGCCGCGGAGGTGCCTGTGTGCAATCCTGTCCCTGATCCTGTCCCTGCATCATCTTGCACCAGCAGGGATGCCCATGTCCAGACCAGTTTTCAGGCAGGGGATGAGCTGACGTCAACTGGCCTTCCTCTGCCTGCGGACGTGGCTATCCAGGCCCGGGTTGAGCCTGTCCTGGCTGGAGTGGCGTTGCGTCAACGGGCCATGCGAGGTGACCTGCAGTCTTTTCATGAAGAGACTGCAGGTCATCTCGAATGGCTCGTTGACCACGTCAGCCTGCTGGGACAGGTCACCCAGGCCGGATTCCTCCGTCTGATGGGGCTTGCCACGACCCCCTCCTCAGCTGGACCCCCTACGCGCCAGTCGTCCTCTGTGCCATCTTCCCACCCATCAGTCACCTGGGTGCCCTGTGGAGCTGCCTCTGACGGTGCGGCCAGGCTGGTGGAGGAGGCATCCCTGCCACAGTCGGGAGTCGGACGTCCAGCAGGGGTGGCCACGTCAACGACTGCACCCCAGCCGGCGGAGGATGTGCAGGCAGCAGGAGGCAGTGCAGGGGCAGAGGCACAGCAGCAGCAGCAGCAGCACCATGGTGGGAGCCATGAAGGCTCGGGGCCTTCGACATCGGAGGGGCAGGCATCGGCCGGAGGGCAGGAGGACCCAGGACAAAAAGTGTCTTCCGTGTGGCAGCGGTTGGGCCACGCCATAGATGCGGAGCGGCAGCGGGCGGAAGAGGCACGGCTCTCAATGGTCAGGGCGGAGAACTCCATGCAGAGGGCCCTGAGGCGGGTCGAGTGCCTCGAGGCAATCCGCAGGGCTTTGGAGGTGGACACGTCGACGGCCCTGCGGACCCTCGGGGCCATGGAGGAGGACCGCCTCCGGGACATTGAGGAGGAGTTCGATGATGCCCTGGCCCGGCACATCCAGAAGTGAGCCGTGGAACTAGCCCGCTGCCCTTGTACATAGTTATGTAGGTAGTGTTAAGTTTCATTTTTGTTTTTATTTCATTTGGACCTTTTGGACATTGGCCACATTTTTGTATATAGTTTTTTTTATTAGTTAGTGTAGTTAGTTAGGTTTCCTTTATTTTGTTGGGATGATGGACCCTGGCTTCTTGCATTGTACATAGTTGTGGACTTGTACATACTTTCTTTTTTGACATTATCCATGGATCAATGGCTTATAATTTTTTTTTCACATTGGATTTTGTTTGGTGGACATTGACTTTGTACTACATTACTTTGGATTTCTATATTCTTTAATTTTTTTCTTTTTTTGAACGGACATGCTTCTTTTCATTTTTTTCCATTCACATTTCTGTTTCTTCATTTTTGTTTCTATTCATCTTTCCTTTAATACATTATTTATTTGTTGCACTTCAATGTGTGGTGTCTCATTGTTTTCATGCATTTCATGTTATGTGTTTAGAGAATCACTGACACCCATTGGGTGTATGTGAGGGACATGCGTTTGTTTTGGAACTTGCAATTGGTGTTCTATGATGTAATTGCAGAATATGAGTGGGTGGATGCAATACTCGGGTGGGTGTTTTGCATTTGGGGGCTGACCATAGAGACCAGGGATCTGGACTGTGATGACATGTTGGGTGGGGAACATGAGTTGGACATGGGTGGGGGCCTGCTGGAGGCTGCCCCTGGTGGCTGGGGGTTGGGGGTGCAGGGGGACATGTGTGGGGGCCTGGTGGAGGGTGCCCCTGCACTGCAGGGGGGTGGGGGTGGTGGGAGACATGTGTGGGGGCCTGGTGGAGGGTGCCCTGCACTGCTGGTGGGTGGGGGTGATGGGTGACATGAGTGGGGGTCTGGTGCAGGGTGCCCCTGGATGCTGGGGGGTGAGGGTGCAGGGGGACATGTGTGGGGGCCTGGTGGAGGGTTCCCCTGCACTGCTGGGGGGTGGGGGTGCAGGGGGACATGGGTGGGGGCCTGCTGGAGGCTGCCCCTGCACTGGTGGGGGGTGGGGGTGGGGGGAGACATGGGTGGGGGCCTGCTGGAGGCTGCCCCTGGTGGCTGGGCGTGCAGGGGGACATGCGTTGGTGGGCAGTAGTGCTAGTTGATATGTGGGTTGGCTGGTGGGCATGGCCATGGTGGATGGGGTGCCTGCAGGACATGTGCTGGGTAGGCCCCTGTGGTGTGAGCCACCTGCAGGGGCCGTGGAGGGTGTAGAGGGTACACCTGGGAGGACCCACACGTGCAATTCACGTGTGCTACTCCCCGCGCACCCCCGAAATACACGTACCCGCCCAAATCGCGTGTGGAACTTCCCGCGCACCCCTGGAATCCACGTACCCGGCCAAATCGCGTGTGGAACTTCCCGCGCACCCCTGGAATCCACGTACCCGGCCAAGTCGCGTGTGGAACTTCCCGCGCACCCCCGAAATACACGTACCCGCCCAAATCGCGTGTGGAACTTCCCGCGCACCCCTGGAATCCACGTACCCGGCCAAATCGCGTGTGGAACTTCCCGCGCACCCCCGTAATACACGTACCCCGCTCATTCGCGTGTGTAACTTCCCGCGCACCCCCGGAATACACGTACCCCGCTCAATCGCGTGTGGAACTTCCCGCGCACCCCTGGAATCCACGTACCCGGCCAAATCGCGTGTGGAACTTCCCGCGCACCCCTGGAATCCACGTACCCGGCCAAGTCGCGTGTGGAACTTCCCGCGCACCCCCGAAATACACGTACCCGCCCAAATCGCGTGTGGAACTTCCCGCGCACCCCTGGAATCCACGTACCCGGCCAAATCGCGTGTGGAACTTCCCGCGCACCCCCGTAATACACGTACCCCGCTCATTCGCGTGTGTAACTTCCCGCGCACCCCCGGAATACACGTACCCCGCTCAATCGCGTGTGTCACTTCCCGCACACACCCGGAATACACGTACCCCGCTCAATCGCGTATTTTACTTCCCGCGGCGCCACTTTTTTGATGCGCTGGGACTCTACCGCCTGCCTTCGTGTGGCGGACGTGTTTCAGCTTGTGCGCGGCTTTGGCTGTGCGTGGGTTTGCCCTATTCCATTCCATGAATACGTGTGGTTCGTGTGCGTGTGGGCGTTACCTCTGCTTCCGTGCAGTGCATCCCCAGTTACGCCCTTATTTTCGCGTGTTGTTCCCCATTCCGCGCGTTACGCCCCATGTCCCGCCCACTTTCTGCTGTGTGCGCTGAGGTTGTGCGCTTTCACTGTGCGCGTCGCGCACCGTCGCGCACGCCTTTCGCGATGTTGCAGTGACTTGTGCGCCATGCACGGGTTTGGCGCACATCCCGCGGTGGACACGCGCAGGGACTTCCATGAATCGCACGCGTGCGCGTGCGCCTGTTTTTTTCCGCTTGCGCATGCTTGCGCATGCTTGCGCCTAGATTTTCGGCGCACGTTGGTTCCATGAATCGGCCCCTAAATGTCCTTCTCCACATATCCGCAGGCAATATATGAGATTTAGATTTAATGTATGGCATACCAGTGAGGTATTGTTTAGGCGAAATCAAATATTGCAAAATAAGAATCATTGTCGGTTTCGTTTAGATATTTCATAAAAAGAGACTTTACATCTTATTGTAGATTGCCCTATGTTAACTGTAAGACTTTCAAAGTTATTTTTAAATCTAATTGTCACAAATAGCCTTTTGGATTCTAGCGATATGTGAAAACTGATTTTTTCGAGCCCAAGATTGGCGGTAAAGGTAGCCATTGTGCATTTTCTTGAAGCAGTACTGCCTGGCATGGTAACATGGTGACATGGTTGGTGCCGGCCTAATATGACCTAAGTAAGTAGTATTAGTCCTAGGAGTTTGTTGTTCCGATATGTGCGGTCAGTTAGGTCATGTCTGACTATGATTATGGTAATGACTATGACTATGGTAATGTTATTAGTATTTGATATGAAATGTATGATGATTACTTCTTGATTGTTGAAGTTAATGTACTGTAATCTTCTGTAATTTTCTATTTATGATATATTTGTAATGTTTATATTTGAAAAGTTGATTTTATCGACTAAACCAAATAAAAAAATGTTTTAAAAAAGAATACACTTGATGATGTATAAAACACCACAGATCTTTTTTTTTCCTTTGGCGTACAAAGTATAAGACTCAAAAAATGCAAGAAGCACTTCTTTTTTTTTTTTTTTTTTTATTTAAAAATTGTTTATAGTTTACATCAATTTTATAAACTTTTACAATTATTTCATCAACTTTAAAACACTACATTTCTTAGAAGCATCGCATAAAATCATTTTCTTTTTCTGTACGCATTAAGATATATTTAGCATAAATCATTTCTATTTTACGATTTTCACATTTTCATACTTAGTAACATTAGAAATTATATAGTTTCTTTACATGAGTATATATTTTTGCAATAGGCCCTTTCTTAATACATGACAACAAAAAACCCAAATCAATCTTGTATATAGTATATTAAAAAAAAAACATTGCTTTAAGTAACATAATGATGCAATTAATCAAGTAAAGTATATAATACATCAGTTATATCCTGAATTCATCAATTTCGTTTAATTTACTGTAATTCTTCAACAAGAAGCATGTTTAAGCCCAGATTTTTAGTTTTCAAATCCTCGTCAATTTTGAGTAGGAGCCTTGATAAAGTCAAAATAAAGCGCATACTATCCCCTTGCATGCTGCATTCCCAAAACGCGGCCCGTGCAATATATGTTGGACCTGGATTAAATTCGCCTAATAACAAGCATCTCTTTTCCTCAAAATATGGGCAATATACCACAAGATGCTTTATAGATTCAGTTTGACAAATCGAAGCACAAAACCGACAATTTGGGTGCATGATCAATTCGCTACCAACATTCCATTTAAAGATACGTTCCAAAGTAGAGAATTGATTTAATCTGAATCTTAGGTAGATATTACGTACTCTACGATCGGGACATTTCATAAGATATAGTGGAAGAGTACCCCTCGTCCTAAGTCTATTCGCACACTCTGTGTATAAAACATATTTATGGTTTTTTTCAATTATCATCCTCCAGTCCCATTCGTACATTTTGCGTTTATTTCTAGCTAAACCAAGTTCTAAGTCCTCAATTGTTACTTCAATGGTGTCCAAAAGCATATTCATTTGTTTTTTAAACATATCCAACGATTTAACATCACCATTATGTAATAAACTGTGAAGATCTTCATACAATGAGTTTCTGGGGGGCAACAGCATTTTCATATAGCTCATTAATTGTCGCCATCTCCATTTTGACGCTAATGTAGATAGACCCAGTTCATGGCAAATTATCGAATTTGGTATTGCTGATGACAAGCACAAGGTTTTTTTCCAAATAGACCCTTGAATCCCATTAAGGATCTGTTCAATGTTCATTAGACAAATATCTAAACTATAAAGAATAATGGGTTCAACCTTTAACAAGTAGAAGTCCAATAAAGGCTCAACCGAGAACATACAGTACTTAGCATAAATCACCTTCATCATTGATAGGAGAGAACAAGATTTTGTAGTTAAGAACTCCTTCCATGATTTCAGTGAATAGCTGTTATTCAAAGGATAACCTAAATATCTAATCGAATTTGCCATTTCAAGCCTGCTACCCGCAATTGTCCAATAGTACGATCTTATTTTTTTCCTATTATGACAAATGATGATTTGAGATTTTTTAGAATTTGCCGTGAGATTGTGTTCTGCAGCATAATCATAAAAAATGTTTAATTTATGCTGTAGTCCCGAAGGGGTCCTATCAAACAGAATAATGTCATCGGCAAAACAAAGCCAATCAAGTTTAAGACTACCAAGTTTTACCGGAAATGTACTATTGCCTGTCCACAATCGATCCATATCTGAAAGGTACAAATTAAATAGGATTGCTGCTAGGTTGCAACCCTGTTTTACCCCAATCTCGGTAACAATAGGCGAGGTAAGAGCACCTTCCCTATTTATTCTGATTTGGAAAGATGTATTAGTATGTAACATTGCAAGAAGTTGCACAAGTCGTTGAGGAAAACCTAAATTCAATAGTTTTTCCCACAGCACTTCTCGAATTACACAGTCGAATGCACTAGTTAGATCAAGCGATGCAAAGTATATTGGTCCAGACTCAGGTAGTTTAGATTTATAAATGAAGTGTGCAAGAACTATAGCATTAAGAGATGTTCCGATATTCTTTCTAAATCCGGATTGAAACTCTGAGTAAATATCATTGTTATCAATATAATTTTGTAGTCTTTTTAATAAACAAATGGCAAAGACCTTGGCAGAAGCATCCATAAGGGCAATCGGACGAAAGTTTGCAGGGTCAGTTGGATCACCCTTTTTATAGATAGGAATGATTATCGCATTCTGCCAAGATTTGGGAATGCAATTTAAATCCAGAATGTTTGAGAATTTGGTGTAGAGAATTGTAGCCCAGAAAATCGGATCATCCTTTAAAACACATGCAGGCAACCCATCAGGACCAGCAGCTTTTGAAGGTTTAAGTAGATTAATAGCATCCAAGATCTCATCCATAGTAAGTGCTAGTTTGTCCCTGCACTTTTCAGTTAAAATGTTTGAGTCAATTTTATGAAATTTTGAGGGTAACTTGAATTTTTCAATCATGAATGATTTCCAAGATTCAGATGAGACCGAAGAACTTAAATCATGCTGCTCTCGTCCATTAGTATCATTAATGATAGACCAGAGCCTGCGGGTGTCATTTCGAATAATGGCTTTCATGATTTGCTGGTTCTCCATTAGCTTAATTCTGTATTTAATACGTTTGTTCTTATTAGTGTATTTTAAACAGATTTTCTTTTTGCATAGTAAATAAAGTTCAGTAGTCAGATTCAGTTTTCGTAATTTTCTCAAACGCAGATTTTTTTCACATTTCAAAGAGGCAATTTCAGCATTAAACGTGTGAGGATGACAAACATTTTGCGTCCCTACATCGTTTATGAATGATTGAAGGTGTTTTTTTATAATCAGATTGTTCCATGCCTCACGTAGAATTACATTCTGTTTGGAATCATCTCCTTTGGGGACTCTCCATAGGTCCCTGTTGACCAAGAAGTTCAAACTTCTACATAAGGAGGGATGCCATCTCACTGAGTGTTGAACTCTCTTGATGTTAATCAGTTTAAGAATGGAACTAGTTTCAAGAGTTGTAAAAACTAATTTAATAGTCATATTTATGGGCGTGTGATCACTATAAGGTGTATCCATCATAATGATCCTACTCACGCGCCCCATAAGATTTACTGAGACAAAGAAGTAGTCAAGATAAGATTCGACTCCACCCCTCCTCCAGGTACCATTTAGTAACCCAGCTTCAAAGTCCACAGGGACAATGTTCCAGGCTTTGAAGTAATGCAGCAAATTATTGCCTCTATTAATTAAATTGGTTTTATATTTAGAGATATGAGTTTGTCTGTCAATTAATCCCAAGTCAATGCAAATAGCATTAAAGTCCCCACCAATCATTATCAAGTAATTCGGGTTTCGTTCCATAGCAGCCAAAAAAATCCCATCTATTAATTCCAGAAATTTTTCTAAAAGGCACTTAGCAGGATTATAATACACACAGACTAAAAGATAAATATGCTCAGGGTGATCACACACAGAGAATTCAATTGCCATTAGATTGTCTGTAGCATATAAGGTTTTCACGTTATGATCAATAGAATTATCAATCAAGATTGCCACACCACCGGAAGGACGACCAGCTAATCCTTGACGAGCAGGTACACTAATAGTGTTAAAGCCATCAATAAAGAAGGCATCTAAACACATCGTCTCCTGTACGAATATGACCGTGGGCGATTGTATACACACAGACTCTTTAAGCCAATCGCCCAGGTTTTTCATCCCACAGCAGTTCCAAGAAATGAATCTCAGTTCAGCCTGGTTAGGATTGTTTTTTATTTGCCGCCATATCGATGATAGATGTCATTAGGGGCCCTAGCCAGGTTATATTGGATGCTACACCTACTAATGTAGTAATCTGGGTGATAAGGTCTGCTGCCTGTTCTTGACTACCAGCTCGACTCTTCTCACCAGATTTGCTCTCATCCGGAGCAGTCTGTGCATCCAAAAAAACCTCCGCTTCTTCAATAGATCGCAATAGAGATAATTCCAAGCCACGCATCTCAAAGTCCTGCCTGTGTTCCCATAACAATTTCGTAATAATCTGTGACTGAGGAGCACAGATCATACGGAAGTTGTTATGGTTTGCAAGCCTAATCCATTCAATATCGTTAGAGTGTAAAGTTCTTAGTTGCGGACTCCCTTTGAATATATTAAATAAGAATGATCTATTTATTCTTTGCTGACCATTCATCTGGGGATCGCTCTGCCAACCCAATATGTAGCGTGTGTCCCTTGAAAAGGAACACTGTTCCATAGCTACCACTGAATTTGTGTGTACCTGCTGGCTCTGATTTTCCAACTCAAGAAGCACTTCTGTTATCTGCTGCTGCTGCTGTTATACACTCCTGAATGCGCTACTGCCATGTTCTGTATGGGAGACTTCCTTAATCCCAGAAGCAAACACTGTCCATCCTGCGATGATCCTAATGAAATGGCTGCCATGTTCTTCAGTGGCTGCTGATGCAAAATCAAGAGGAAGTAATGACCTCACTCTAGCATTAAAATGTCTAATTAGCAGAACACAGGCAATCGTATAGACACTTCCAAATGGTTTGTACCAGGAAGAGCTTCCAATTCGTCCGGTAGAAGGACTCTTAACATCTGATTAGGACATTTGTGGGATAGTCTCTGTTTTGACAGCCAAAGCCTAGAACAAGATTCCTATCCTTGTGTGCGTGTTCACCTAGATTGATCGATTGATTGATTTTGAAATTTCTTAAGCGCAAACGGTCACCCAAAGGTATGTTAGCGCTACAGACCTCCTCAAGGGGCTGAACCATTACCCTTTTGGGACTCTGGCCATCCAGAAGCATCAGTAAGGAGCTAGGCAAATCAACCTTTAATAACAGTGCCTAGAAGTAGTGTGTGTTTCAGAACCACTATACCAAATACCCACTCAATCAATCAAGTTCCGAAATTACTTCACTTCCATTTATCATAATGTAAAATCTTTCATGTTTTGTATCACCTACATTTTATGAGTTTGGACAGTATAGATGAGCTTCATAGAAATCCATGTGATAGATACTGTCCTTACAGACGTTTATAGCCAAACACGTCAGGTAATTGTGACCAGTGGCGTCGCCAGGAATCAAATATAGGAGGGACACAGAGGGGGCCAAAGACAAAAGTAGGGGGGGACAGAGAAATGTAGAGGGAGAACATGGTCACTGCTCATGTTAGATAGGGGGGATGCCCCCCCTAGCGATGCCACTGAATTTGTAACAACCTCTCTACTTCTGTGAAAAGAGGAGCTGGATTGACTTTTTTCAGTCAATTTAATGTTTGTGAACTGAAACACGCCACAAAAACTGTGACTTATGATTAGTTCACAATATTAAACAATAAACACACACCGTAATAACATGCATGTATACTGCGATTTTAAACTGTGCCCTGCTGGTTGAACACTGATGTCTGGGGATGAGTTCTTAAGAAACTGATCTTTAAATAAAACACATGACAGGAACCAGCACAGATATTGGGAGGATTAGGGCTGGCAACGACATAGGCTGTTTAATTCTCACTGAGTCTCCTGATCTTTGACGGTCCGGGATAGGCTTAGACAAGCACTCTTCCGCTGCAGCTCCCTACGCATTAAACATTACCTGAGATGGCAGAATTAAAGGCCATGAAGCCTACACATGGGCAGTACGACCCAAAAAACGCGGTCCTGGGATCGATGAGTGGGAGATCAGATCAAGAAATGAAAAGTCAAATAAGCCAATGTGCCTGCTGTGAACGAAAGGGCAGCCATCTGAGCTCCGCTTCTTACTGTCTTTCAGGCTGCTTCCAGTACCATTGCTGGGTTTCAGGCTGCCATGTTGCTTGCCCGACGGAGGACACAATGTGCGCCATTTGTTCTAAAAATACCAAGCTGGCAGTTGCAGCTTAGTTTCATAAAGCTCCGGCGCGGCCCTGTGATTCCTTGGTGAAGCAGACTAATAGAAATCCTTGGCACGCATCCCTTTCCACTGGGAATAATGGAATTACTTGCTGTAGTCATTTGGCAAGGGGACCTCAGCATATGGCTTTGGTTTCTACTCAGTGCTGCCAGTTGTGCAAAGTTGCGTGCATGACGTATATGACAGCAGCGGCAGCTCGGAAATCAGGACTGAGAATCTGAACACGGTTTGCAAAGCCCGCCCTAGGGTTAGGCCGACCTCCTCTACAGTACATCTCTGGACGGTTCCTCAAAACCTTCACGTGGAGCTGGAGATGGCTCAGCCCCTGACCAATAGGAGACCCTTAGGGCCTAATCCACAGGCACGTTGTATAATGGCGACACCCCATTGGAAAATGCTCTGGGAATCAGGGCCTTAATCGCAGATCAGAAAGTTTTAAAAGACAGTGCAGGCACGCGCTGTGCCTGTGGATCAGGGTAACACATTGGCAGTAGAAAAGGATGTAACTTTAACTATCTTAGTTCACAAATCGATTCCTTTACGACCTTCAGTGTTATAGTATCACCAAATGCTGCTCACCATTCATACTACAAAACGATACAAACCAGTATGGCATATATATTTATTTAAATAACCTAGCTGTTTTGGTTGAAATCAATTAAGAAATTATTTTGCCAAATTGAGGGACAACATGGACGTGCTGCATATAAAAAAAGAGCCATCCTGAAACATTCCCTCCAATTCCATCAATGTGTTGTCAGATACAATTAAACTCAATTCGACGCATGTTATTGTTTTACTTGGATTCATTCGTGGGTACTGAATTTGTTACCAACAGCCTATTTTAACTTATTAAGTTATGTTACCTTTTTATGTGCAGTACTGGTCATCAGCATGGGTAATGTCCGCTCACTCGCAATGTGCATTAGTCGCATTCCAACACTGTGCATCTCGAAGAATCGCCTTCTACAAATCTATTTCAGTTTTATTTTTCCTTTGCCGAGATTCCTAAAAGAAAACTAACTGCACCTGTTCGCGTTTTCCACAGGAGGCGCTAGATGCAAATCTCACTACCTATGAAACATGTAACCAGATCTAATATCCAGCATTATCTATTATCCGGAAATGTAGGCATGGGATGCCACCACCTGAGATGATGCCTGACTTGGGTTCTTAGGTTACTCCATATCAAACAATGCACCCTATACCACTCCTGGACCTGCCTTCATTTTAGATTTACTTCAATCAATCGTGTTCAATTGATAGGGGAGTGAATATCCAGTACTGTGACATGGTGTTCTTCCTGACATAGAGTCATCTGGCAACCCTCGGCGCACTGCATGGTGATGTGCTGTTCTCTGTTTAAGATTATATAGGCAAGTGCGAGATTCATAATCAGCGTATTGTTAGGAAATAGAGAAGCCCTGTCTGAATCACTGCACCTCTTAAGATGTGGAGATTTTGTTAAGAATTATTATTATTGAAACATTTTAAACGAATAAAATGTTTTTTATTAATAAAATTAGGGATGTGAAGACCCCATTGCATGCTCAGGTACTGTGCTGTGTTTGAGCTTATATACAATAGTGTTTCATAACTAGAGCAGTGATGGTACAAAGGAAAAAGATGGGAAATTCGGAAAAAATGATCAGCCTTGTAAGCTGTGTTTGAACCTTTGCACCAGTGCCCTACTTTAAACAAAAAAATGGAATGTTATGATCTGAATTGCCTGCAATTAATCATGGTCACAGGGACTCATCATGAGTTTGGAAGATTTGCTGGAGGAAGATGCACCAAACTATTTTACCATTACCTCAGCCCATTAATCTGCCATATTGATATGATATGACCATTTATTTGTATCGCCCTCGTACACAAGTGTTTCAAAGCACGACAAGGCAAGGGAGGGGAACACCGGTTAACAAAAACAGCGATCTTACTAGGCCCAGCGACATTGAGAACACGCAAGTGCATGGGAGAGGGACAGGGGTAAAGTGCATGGAGAGGGGAGAGTTGGAAAGTGCGGAGAAAAGGAAAACAGATAAATAATAAAATAAATAAATAAATAAATAATAAAAAGAACACATAATGGTAGTACAGCCAGCAAGTGGCAAGTGCGGGTTTAAGGCGGCAGACAGGGTATGTCTGATAAGTGCAGAAGAAGGGAGAGGGGTGTGTGGGGGGACTGTATGGTTACAGATACAGACCCCAGTGCAAGTGATTGTCCAGAGGCAGTACAGGCGGGTGGCAGGGTGAGCAGGTACCTGTGCCTGGAAGACAGAGGGTAGGCCAGGAGCAAGGTGCCTAGAGAGAAGATCAGCAGGGGAGAGAAGGGGCGAAGGCAGAAGCAAAGAGGAAGGTCTGAGGGGCTTCCAGAACCAGAGATGGTTCTCCCCAAGTTTAGGAGTGCCAGGGCGGCTGTTCCAGAGGGAGGCCCCAGCCAAAGACAGAGATCTACCCCAGCTTGTTTCTTTGAAAAACTGCTAGAGGTAGAAGAGCAAAGAGATCGAGAGGGGACATATTTACGGAGGGATAGCTGAAGGTATTTTGTACCCAGGCCCCAGAGAGCCTTGTGGACAATGCAGAGGGTTTTGATTTTAATTCTTGCGCCCACTGGGAGCCAGTGGAGAGATTTTAGGGCTGGAGAGATACGATCCCAGGGCTTGAGGCCAAGGACAAGCCTTGCAGTCCTTTTCTGGATGAGGGCAGAGAGTAGAGACAGGTAGATTTAGAAAGAGGCTGTTACAATAGTCCAGCCTAGAGAGACTAGGGCTCGGGATACAGTGAGCTGCTTCTGGTGGAAGGAGAGGAAGGGCAGAGTACCTCTGAGGTGCAGTAGGAAGTTTGATATTTTAGAGACATCAGAGATGTGGACAGAGAAGGAAAGCATGGAATCAAAGATCACCTTGAGGTTCCTAGCCTCGCAGATGGGGGTAGGAGGATGGCCAAAGGAGGCCGGCCAGAGAGTGAGGGGAAAGCAGGGTGAAGGTGTGCCGATGAGGAGGATCTCTGTCTTGGTGGCATTCAAGCAGAGATTGTTGGCAGCACATTGAGAGGAAAGGTGTTGTTCCCCAATATGGAGACTTGTTGGACTCTACAGGGGTTTGGAGGATTTACTGCATACAGTAAATCATCATTGTTTCTGAGGAAATACCTGCCTCAAAATCCAAGAGTTAGTTCTTCCAATATTGTAATATGGTACTGCAGGGATAAATGGTAGCAAAACCATCATTGCCATTTTTTACTGCAACGCTAAAATTGTCGTGAAATCCACTGCTTCTTCTACATTGCTACATTTTGGTGCTTTTTTATTTTCTTGAATGCAAATTGACAAAATGACAAGAGGCTGTAATTATGCAAGGAAGCAATGAAGAGTGATGGCTGGATGGTTTTCATCATTGCTCAGCCTTCCTATGTCATTACAGAAGGGGCAGACCAAAAATAAATGATGTTTGATCCCACCACAAAAGGGCAGTGCAGACAGAAGTGCACGGTCACATCCATGACCACATGAAACCCAAGGTATAATCTGCCCTCACTGAGCATGATTATTGAGGTCAAGCTTAGGTCTCTAGGCACAGCATGCTCCGGATCCACGTCTGGGCATTCATGTCCCACTCAGGATGACATCACTGAAGCGTGAAATGTTTTTAATTAATTTAAATCAAAATTGCTGGCAAAACTCTGTGTCACCTTCCAAAACACCAATTTTGTGCTTGCCATGAAATGAACGCGAAAGAGCAGATGCAAATCCGGTTTTGTCCACCCTTAAAGGGGTAGCCATGCCGGAACTACTGGATCCCATTCCATCAGTACAAGACCATTACCAATCCCCGATATATTTCAGCCTCTTTGGGCATCATCAATGAGGTGAGGTGAAGCTGGGGTCTGTAGGCACAGAAAACCTAGACCCATGTCTAGGTGACTAACATAACACTGTAGAGTGATGTCTGGAACATCAGGGAGTAGGCCTGCTGAACTTTACCACTAGAAACCTGATTCCGCTAATTTTCAGTCGATTCCATCAGGTCGAACACATTGGTTGCAGTTTTGCGATATTCAGCCAAAGTTCAACTGCATAACTTCAAAGGGAACACTTTGTTGGAGCTTGTTTTTAGTCCAAGACCACTTTTAGAGAGACATGAGCTACCTGCTGGAGGAAACCAGTAGAAAAGGTATGGAAGGGGGAAAAAACTGGTGAGGAATGAGAGCAGTTGATGAGGATCAAGGATCGGTAGAGGTAGTGAGTGACTGGGGACACAGAGAGTTAGATCTAGATTAGGTCTTGCTTATACCGTGTTGTACAATGTATTCCATGATTGGAAGTGTGACAATTGGCTGTGAATTGAGGGAGAGGGAATCCCTGAAAGGGAGGGGAGAATGGGTGACAGTGAGCGGGACATGCACATCAATCTCAATTGTATGTGGCAAGTCTAGAATTCTGGAGCAATTATGCTTCACACACTAGGCAGGAGCATGAGAACCAGGGAATCCCTCAGGGCAGCTTGTGCGAGACTCACACGTGTGTGATTTTTGTTGATGAAAAACCAGGCCTGTATGAATGCAGGTGATACACCATAGTCAGAATCCAGCTTTTGAAGAGAGTGGATGATGCATAGGCCATCAGGCGACACCTGGTAGGAGAAGCAAGGGGAGCAGGGAATCACTGATCGCAGCTTGTGTAACAGTCATGCTGATGTGCTTTTTTGTGGATGGAAGAAGCAGATGTTTGGGGAGGCAGATGATACACAGCCAGTGTCCATCTCTTGAGGTGAGCCTTCTTATCACAGGTGCAGAGCAGTGATGCTGATACTGAGGAGGATAATGATACAACAAATACATGGGCTGTAGTAGAAGCTACTCCCCTAGTCTTGCACAGTCTCTTCAGATAAAAAGCCTTCCTGTCATAGATAAGAAAGAACGTCACAGCATGAAATGGAATCTAGTACACCATAGCCACCGCCAGCTTAATCCCACCCAGACGATCTGAGCCTGTGTGTTGTTATCCCTCAATGAAAGTCAAAAGTGTGGCAGTAATTCACCCACTATAAACAGCAAAGAAATCTGGCTCTGTGTACACTTTGTTGTAAAACAGCATGGCAAGAGAGCGCAGATGCCAAACTGAGTACCACCTCTGTGCACTCCAACAGTCAATGTCACCATGCACAGAAATGTCAAAAGATCGGAAGTGAATCCCTTCCCATACCATCAGACAAGAAGCATACAACCCCCAGTCTACACTGTTATCCCTGACCATATTGCAGATTTGTCATTATTGGGGACACAAAAGCTACCCACCATTCCCCAGCAATGTATAGCAGTGATTAGCCAATGAGCCAGGCGGGTGATGTAGAAGCATTTGATAATTGACAAAAAAAGAAATTGCTAACGTGGCTATAATGGCAGAAGCAGACCTCTTTCCCAACTCTTTAGTGGAAAACCCTGAATCACTGCTGGGAAGTTCCTGGCCACACTTTCATCTCTAGCAAGGCAGTACAAGATTTGATGATGAGGTTATAGCTACATTGTGAGGGGCTCCTGCACTCACTCTAGTGGTAAAAAGCAACTTCAACATGGACATATGGACCAGTTCTCAGAGCATTAACTACATGTCTTTCACCATGCACTGGGTGGCCCTTTTCTTCTTCTACCAAGAAAAAAAGTTTTAGGGAAGAAGCCACAGGTATGTTGGCATATGAGTGAAGAGGAAAGAGGTGGAGGCACAGGGGTCAAGGCCTCATAATTTGCACTTGAGCTTTGTCTCAGCAAACAATGGATCAAATGTCATTGCTGTCTCGAAAATTGACAAAACAATGCATGTCCCATGCTTTGTTCACAGCCTTCAACCCATGGGTACATGCTTTATCAGCAATTGTCATCCTGTAAAAGCAATGGTCACTGTGTGCCAGAAGATCAGATCATATTTGCACTGGGCTTACCATGCCAAAAATTCAATCTGCCAACTGCAGGTACACCACAACTTGCCAATAGACAGAATAAAGACCACAATCTCCAACTGCAACTGTTGGAATTCTATTTAGCACTTTTAATGCCATAGAAAATACTGCACTACTCACAGGAGTATATTTTTGACAATGTTTCCCTATCAGCTGATGTCTGATGCCTGCTCTGCGCTAAGACCATTCAATGAGGCAATGACATGGATCAGCTGTCACAATGCATCCCTGAGTGAGGTTCTCCCTCTGTTGTTCCTCTTGGGATCAACATGTCCAACATGGTGAGGGACTTTACCCTGGCAGGTGATACAGATGCAGCACAGGACCTGATGCCAACCTTAAGTGATGCTCCACAGGTAGTTGGATTTAAAGGTAACATTGAGTACCTGCTTGCTGCCTTTATAGACTCATGTTTCAAAGTAAAAGTGTCCACTTTCCATCCACATGTGTCATGCAAAGGAAGAATTGTGGCAAACATCACAAGGAGGAGCCTGTACGAAAATGTACACAGATGCTTTTCTCCAGCTACTGGTAACTTCAAGTGGAGAAAGAAAGCAAAAAGAAGACAAACCAGTCAAAATGTTCTAAACTACACCTGAAATCTGCATTTACAGACAGCTGACACCTGTTAGTAAATATTCTTGCAATTATCATCTAAACAGATGCTTGATTGCTATCTACTGGACACTTCACCTCTGAGAAGGGATGAGGACTGAGTACAGATCTGGTACAAGCGGTCCATCTAGCCTGCAGCTCTTGTGTGTTGCTGTTGAATTGCTAGGCCGACCCCACATGTGTGCAGTCCAAGAGAGTTTAAGTGTGGCTTGGGCTATTGTCCTTAACCTGAGGTGAAGTATTACAGTGTCACATGTTGAACAACTGACATTTATAAAAATTGAACAGTGATTCCATTGTGGAAGAGTATATAATGACATTTAGGCATACTCAACACATCTACACAGATGATGATGATAATTTGTGATCTGGCACCTATCAGACACTGTGAAAGCGAGTAGTCTATTTTGGGTGTATGTGGTTGGGAAGTTAATAATTGTAGTAGTTTCTAAGAGGCCAGACCTGGTGCAGTCATGCCATTGCCTATTTGGACAGTTATCCTTTTGAATCCTATCTCAAGCTCTCCATTAGTGAACAGACTCCCCTTAAAGTTGTCAGGCTCTCTCTCAGAGCACAGCAACACCTAAAAGTTCACAGGTACTCTTAAAAGGCACTACCACCTCTTAATGTTCTTGCGTCTTTTCACATGGCACAGCCGATCCTTAAAATTCTCGGGGTCTCTCACAGGACACACACATGCATTACATTTCTTAGGCTCTCCAACTCTCCCATAGAGCCCTGCCATTCAGCTGTCAAGCCTACAGTACACATACACTCTCACAAGGCACAACCATCCCTTAAATCTCAGGCTCTCACATAGAGTGCAACAGCCCACTAACGTTCACGACCTTTCCCACAGAGCATTGCCTTCCACTGAAGCTCTCCCACAGACCACAGCCACTCCTGCATGTGTGAATTCTTCCTGTGAGTCCAGTCCCCCAATCACTGGTTCATTACTTTCCCTTGCACAGTGACATACAGGAGGGAGTGATAGTACAGCTGCATGTGTCAGTACATGTTAGCTGCAACTATTGAGTAGTTACAACACAATAAGAGGTTGAGGGAGTGGGTAACCCAACTCTAACCAACCCTCATTAAGGTACATCACCTTTAGAACAATACAATAAGGTCAGAAGGGTGCCAAATGGCAGTTAATCCCAGGTTGGTGTCGCAGAGGATCCAGTGTGCCACACGAGGTAGCTGCCTCTATTGCATTACATTATGAGGCAGAACAATAGTATCAAAAACAATAAGACAATTTTATTTGAGTGCAACGTCGCACCATACAGTAAACACCAATTATAGACAATAAAAAAAAGACCTTTTTTCACAGTTGAGGTAGGTTTAGTGCAACATAGGAGAGGTATGACAAATTCAGATTATGCAGTCCTCCTCCTTGAAATCCTACTCTACAACATTAAAACAGTGCAATAAGGTTAACAGACAGTGATTAAGTTGGTATGGTGGGCTTATAGTTCAAAAAGGCCCAGTAATGTCTGTGGCATCAGTAAACTGTCATATGCTTGTGCAAATACGCAAATTAGGCTGCATTCAACACTCCAATCACTCTCACCATCATCAATTCATACACATACTCGCAACTCATCCAACATGTTTCTTTCCACAATTAAAGTGCTAAATAAGTGCAGGGAAATTTGTCAGGGACTATCCAGGGTGAAGCAAAATGCACTGTGAGGAACAGTTTGCTCAAGATGCAAAACTTTAAATGGGTTAAATCCATCTAATGACTAATCAGTCAAGATTGCAACAAACACTTCAACGTAATGCTTCAAAAAAACACTACAACCTATAAGACTACAATTGTCAGATTGAAGGCACATCCATGACGTGGCATCTGGTGACTCCACGTATCACCTGGAAGAAAAGGAAGACAACGGGATCAGTATCCATCTGTTTTGCAAGCCACTGTTCAACAGTAACTAAATAGCCAGATGTTTCAAGATCAGGCTTGGTTGAGTACAACTTAATTGATACCCTGGCTGCCCGGTATAAGCACTGGAATTGGAAAAAAGTAGCAGAGAATATCAGCTGGGGCATACATAATGATTTAGTCTCCTAGACCGATGGTGGTTTATCTAAGCTTGCTTAGGCATATTGCTGATTAAAGCTTTTCTTTGCAAATAAGTCAATTAAGTACATTTCTTGGGGGAGAAAAACAGTAAAGTCGCCATGGGGAAAATAAAGCTAACAACACGAGATCTCAGCAGCGGATTTTACTGTTAGTATTGCTGCAACTGGAGCTTTTCTAACGGTCTTTAAACGGTAAATTGAGAGGAGGCACGCTACAATTCCGTCTGGTCAGGGCACAGCGGAAGGTAGTGGAACAGCAAACCGAACACGGTGTCTGGTCTGTAAGCAAATTACAACGAGAGGATGATAAGGGAGTGTTCACCTACAGTTACTCTAAACACTCTGGAAACGGTATAGCCGCCATTCTTATATATTAACGTCCCGTCTTTAGAAACAAATATGGGAGACAACAAAGGTGTAATTCATGTAATTCGATGCCGCCATTCTTAAACGTTGCGGCCCCATATTTACCTCGGATTTGCACAGAAATTATGTGCCAAGGTTACCTAAGGAATTCAGGGCTTGCGTTGATGCGTCCACCGTAGCCCCTCAAATGCTAAACAGAAATGGCTGCTTGTCTGTCAATTGCTGGACTCGGGCAGGTTATGGGCTTCGCATCATGGCAGTGAGCTGAAGGAAGTTAAAAAAAAAAGGGGAGATTACGTCAGGGCCACATGGAGGCAAGTCACGGAATCATCTTTCTGCTAGATCTGGCCGTGTCCAGCATGGGGCTCTACATCGGTGAAGTCTAACTGCAGTACATGTACTGTGCAATTCAAGGAAATGGTGCCTGCATGCCTCATCATGGAATATCAGCGATTCTGCCAAAATACAGAGAGTGTTAGTGATGTGAAAACCATCCAATTATTGGGGTGGTGCGGGCAGCAGAGACCTGCTGCTTGCCACAGTTCCCTGTGCCACTGGTACTATTTAAATTGGGTGGGCAAGTTTGTGGGGTTTTATGCAGCTCGGCACAGTGTGCCAGATTGCACAGTGCTGTACCATGGTCAAAAACCTCCCAGGACCATATGGACTAAGTGGGGGAGGGGAGCAGGGTTCTTCTTCATTACTGGGGACATTTCTATGTTGAAATAACACTTTTTTTGCTTTTGGGTAAAACATCACATTTTTTACCTGCTTTTTTAAAACTGCATAATGAGAGGGAGGGAGATCCCCCACAATGCCCATTTTCTACGTCCAATCTCCTTTCTATATACTTTTAAAATAGGCCCAAAAGTTCCATTAAGAAAAGAAATATTTAATAACCGAGTAACTCCAAGTGCATTAGAAAGGCCAGCTTTATTCCGATGCAGACGGCTGCTGGGAGAGCGTACAAAAGACCATCTCGAAATGGCATTAGGAACAACCAGTTTTGAATGAAATAATTGTCACATCTGATGTCATGGTTAGTACAATTATTTAAAAAACTCTATTCTCAGTTTCTATTAATTGGTAGAGTATAGACCATATAGTTTTCTATAAGGGAACCACTTACTACTGGTCCTTCTACAACTAATAACTCCTCCTAGATACCCTTTCCCTAAAATGACACATTTCAATCTATCATACTATTGGTTGTCATTCTACTACACTTGTCGATAAGAGGAACATCATTTAATTTCTCAATTATTTGCTCATTTGTCCTCAGCGCTTTAATGAGGTGCCAAGGTACGTGGTGGGGAGGGAGAGATGGGCGAACCGCTATGACATAGTTTAAATAAGTTACTCCCTGTCTCAGTCCTAGGCCTGAGGTCTTATTTGCTAGTCTTGTTTGTGGCCCTGGCTATCTTCTCTTGAATGGATGTGCTAAGGAAGTGGCAGGTGCACTATCTAATTGGGCATGGGATGAATGGCCATTGTTGGGATCACGTGGTAGAGGATCGCTGTTCAGAACTCAACTTCGTCTAATTGTTAAGTATATTCTGCTATTCTAATGTGTGTGTGCTTCCTTTGGCAGCCACTGGGAGTGCCGTGTATCATCTGTTATGGGATCACTTTGCATGGTAGTTACTAGCACCTGTCACCAATTGAAACTAATTAACTTCAATAATTGCCTGGTGTGTGCACTGGGAAATGTTATCTGGGGCAGTTTCAGCTTCTAAGCAAAACTCTCTTCAGCGCACTGACCTTGCTGCCTGGGTCTTCTGTCTGAGCTTCATGAGGCCTGAAAACTGTGTGTTAAGCAATTTTATTGCAGGGTGTAGCATTTTGGAATTGAGGCCTTGCTGAATTTGGTCTGAGTAATGGCTGTACTCCTGTTCATTCTGCACCATGTTAGTGGTCTTTGTGTCTGCATGCATGTGTTCTTTGTGTCTACGTGTGAGTGTTCTTCATGCCTGCATGTGTGTTCTTTGTCTTGGCTGCTTGTCCCCATTTAATTATTCCTTGCATGTGTATGCAGCTGAATGCAATCTACCTGTCACCCTACTTAAGTCGCACAATCTATTCTACTCTGAATGGTAACTACATGTCTCTCAGTGTTTAACTGCCTGGTTCTCAGCTTATACTCTTGTTTGTACTCCGGAGCGGGTGCGGCTGTTGCCAGACCTGGTGCTACTCTCATCTCTATTACCTTAATACTTAACTCCTACCTTCCATCTGCACATTTGCGGTGAAAAAGTGGTAAAACAATTGGATTTCTTTTTACCTGCAACCAACATGGTGAGTATCCCTGAGACTCCTCATGTGTCTACCATGGCCCATTCACAACGGCAGGTTTAGGGAAAATCTCCTCCTCCACCACATCCTCATCATCTTCCTCTTCCCACTCCCACTCAGGTAGGTCCACCCCCTGTTGCGGCATCTCTACAGGCTGGCCCTCCACTTGAGGCTCCTCCTGACAGTCCTTGCTCCCCAGCATCATTTCCCTGCTGGGTGGGTGCCACTTTCTCCCCAGCAAGTGTCCCCAACAGGACAGGAGCCATTCCACTATATGCCACATCCTGGGTGGTTGCTGCACCATCCCTCCACCTATACGAGGAACATGTCCCTATCCTTCTGCTTAATCTGAATGTCTTCCTGCTCCCTCACCTCTCTGCCTTAATGGGTCATCTACAAAATACCCTTCTTCCACTGCCTCTGTGGGTTGGTTTTGTACGACCACACACACATGCACACAGACACACACACAAAACACTCTCTCAATCTCCCACCCTCTCTCTCTCTCTTTCTCTCAGCAAACCACTAGTGAGATACAAAAGGGTTCAGTGATCAACAAACATCTTAGAGCCCAGATGGTTTACTTTAAAGTGTTTCATTTCCCAACAGCAAAGACCATGGGGTTACAGTGGACTAGAACTGGAGAAACGCAAAAACAATGATGAGAGAATCCAACTTGCTAAATTACGATATTGCATCCGTTTTTCCCTCACTGACTTGTGCTGGTGATTAAACAATATCACTAACAGTCTTTACAGTGTTAAGTGCCTCTGTACATTTGATTTTGGCTGTAGTAGAAAACAGTCTGTGTCTTTGTTCAGACTAATCAGAATGCCACCCTCATCTGTAGGACACTTGAACAGCCCTGGTCTGTGAGCAACTTGGAACCTGGGCTAGTTCTCCAGGCTCTGATAATTTTGGCTACGATAACTGTAGGGCTGAGAATACCTTCTCTGGGTGTTACTAGAGGACTATGTCACAGTCTCTGCCAACTTATAGGCAGCAGGCTCCCCACCAGTGACTTGCCCCTGGTCTTTGGCACCTTCTTTCCTCACCTTCCCTTCCACTGTCTGACTTCCCTGTCTGCTCCTGCTCAATGGCTTACAATGCTCTGCAATGATCCTTCATCCTTGTTTAGCTTTTTTCCACTCTACTAACTACTAGTTTCCCTGTTTAGCTCCATATCAACTGTCACTTTCCCTTTGTACTCTCTTCATCCTGGCGTTTTTCTCTCTCAATCGTCAGAAATATTTACCTTTCATTTGTTACCTCCTTCAATCCTTTGGGATAAATGTGTCTCTTCTTTCATCTCCCCTTCTCCACTTATACTCACTCCTCTATTTGTTGCCTCCTTTCTCATTTTATGATGACTTCCTCCCTCCTTCACCACTACTACTCAATGAATCCTTACCTTCTTTGATGTTACTACCTCTTTTCTATACCTACCTTACTGCTGCAAAACCTCCTTCTCCCCTTTCTGCTCTGCCACCTCAGAACCTTCTCCAACCTGCTACTCTCATTCTTTCCTGTTGCACCACATTCTTCTTCTCTTACTTCTCCACCAGATTATATCCTTCTTCAACAACTGAACAGGACTAAGAGATGACTGACTATATTGAGGAGGATATGCAGCATTGATGCTGAGGTATTAGATCATGTTAGAATGGATTTTTGAACTCTGCTCTTGTGAAGAGATGTTTAGGAGGCCACCCTTGTTAGTGAAACAGGGAACACTTCTGGGAAGATAGCCAGACCAATATACTGTAGCTTGGAGAGCAGTCGTCAAGGCTAGGTCGCAGGAGGAGTAGGGGTGATCTGAGGTCTTGGATGAGCACACACAGTTAGACACCAGGAATTACACTTATACAGTAGTATATGAAAATATACAATTTATTAGGCCCAACAACAACCACAAGTGAATAATGAAAAGCACAGTAAAATCACCACACAAAGTAAAATATATACAGTCACTTTGGTTAATGTGGTAAAGTGCAGAATCCGGCCAAAAACGGTAAGGGAAAAGGGCTGGCAAACATTATAAAATTGACACTCTTCAAAGATGGATTAGCCTAACTTTATAAGTCCAGACCTACAATGAATGTAGCCTTGTGTTCAATGTTAGAAGTACGCGTAAAAGCACTTGGTTGGGTGTAAAGTCACAAAGTACAAGTGGCACAGCGAGTAGCGCGCTCGCTTTGACATCCGTGCAGAGCCTGTTAACGCAGGTTCGAATCCCGACAGGGCCACACTCAGCCTTTCATCCTTCCGAGGTCGATAAATGAGCACCACACACCATGGGTAATAATAAGCAGCACTCAGATACCTGAGGGTTCGTAGCGCTATATAAATGCCTAATTATTATTATTATTATTGTTATTTATCTAAGGAGCTGGCAATGTTAGAGACAGGATTCTGAAGCATGGAAAACAGGTCCCAAGAGTTAGGGGAGGATCTGCTATAGATAACAGAGCTATTCCCAACTTTCGGATGACTTTACGAAGCAGATGCTACCCAAGCCAAGGCAAGGACCACAAGGGACACTTTGTGCGTAAAAATGCTATGGCTGAACTAGGGGACACACGTAAGCAGTTTCAGTACTCACCACCCTTATCTCACTCTGGGTCCAAACCTGGCAGGTCTGGAGTACGATTTTTCACCCTTCATTCAGCTTCAAAGTGCACATGCAATGCGGGTACAGATGCATGACCAGTTTACATCAGGAGCTGTATCTCTCGTATTGGTTGCAGAACAAAGAAATCACCAGTGCAGCTGGTCTCAGGACACTTGAAAAAAGGCAGAAAAGTCACCAGCACTGATGAAATTTGGCAAGCTGGTGCTTTCCAGTGCAAGAAAGGATTCCTCCACAGCTCGAAGCAATACTCGATAGGACAACGCTCTTGCATGGCTGCCAAGGTTCGAGCTGGACAGTGCACTGGATGGCCCAGGGACACTCGCGAGAAGGCTTTTTTGAAGAGCAACCATGAGACATCGAGAGTGATTGGTCCCACCACTCCAAGGTGTTAAAGCACCCTTACAGGTCTTCAGAGATTGAGTGTAAAGCAGGGCTCTACCAGGACAACAACAGGATCAGGGTGCCAACCTTCTGCGCGGTTCTGGATAGTTCTTGGGTCTGCTTAGCTCTTCTGGATACTTGCCTCTGTCTACAGAAACACTTGTGTATGGGCATGTTATAAATGCCACATCATATCATATCATACAGGTCAATTCGGACCTGTTGCTGACCTGCCCATCTGCATTCAGGACCCCTCGTCTTATTCACAAGTCCAGTGAATGCTCACACCCAGCTGGCCAATGAGATCTGCCCTATTCATGCACGCCAGCAGTGGTCTAATCAGGGACCACTTCAGCTCTCATGTCCTTGTGCACACTGGACATCCTGGCACCAGTAGTGTGGATCGGGACCAGACAGTCCCAGTTCACTTCCTGGGTACCTACAAACATGGCCTGCAGTAGCTGTGAAAAGTGGCGGCTTTTTCATGAAATTGCATTCCCAAATAAGGATTTTCTGGGTCACAAAGACATGGGGGCCAACTGCCAACTGACAAAATGGCCAAATGAGAAGACAAAAGACCTTGTGGCATGGCCATAATGGACACTAACCACAGTCATGAGCCAAACGCGGTAAGCGTGTAAAATGTTGTAGAAATACATGAAAAAGCTTCTGCTGCCACCAGACTACTCCTTGGCACATTGTACAGTTACTGAAAAATCCTTAGTGGATGACTAGGGCATGAAAACGCAACGACCCCATTGCACGGTACAGTAATGTATTTTGCGCAATGAAATACAGTTGCCAAAAGTGGCAACGAAGTCGAAAGACTAAGAGAAAGCAAGTTTCTCAGTACTAACAGTCTGAACGACATATCAGTTTCCCATAAGGATGAGCAAAAGCCCAGTGGAGTGCAGTGTGAAGGCTGTGCTCCACTGGCAAATATCAGGACAGGAGGCTGCAACAAAAGCAAAACGTTTGGGGGGGGCCAGAAATATAGACATACATTATCAGTATGTGAAATTTCCCTAAAGGAACTGAGGTAGTTTTACAGATACTTAGAAAGGGAATTCTTGCCTCATCATCATTAATGTCAAGCGTGTTCTCAATCATTCAGCCTTGAAGGAATTCAAAGAAAGCACAGATTGAATTAGACATGGCCAAACTCTCACTGTCTTATTCAGTTGCAATATGACTAGAAAGCTACACTAGAGGAGTGACATCAACCTATATTTGGAACTTGAGGGAGAATTTCTTGATAAACTTCCCTATTGGACGCTTGTGTGCTTTTGAAAGCCGATGGGCCAATGAGGGGCATATGGAAACCCTGCTGTACAGAAGTAGAGAGTTGAGTAAAAGAAGGAAGCAATTTCCCCCCACCTGCTGTGAATGGACACTATGAGTAAGAACCAGGCCTGTTACTTGACAGAAGCACATGCACTTTGTATGCGGTATGCACTTTATGTTGACATGACACTATAGCACTTTTGATATGTCAGTGTTCTATAATGCCACCGGCTCTATGCAGATGGTTGTTTGGGAGGTTAATGTAACCAGAAGTTGTTTTTAAATGGATTTGTATTAAATTAATTACATTTGAGGTTTATCATTGTGATATTTATTTATTTGTATATTATTTATTTATATGGTGCCAAAAACCCACAGGCATATGGGTGCCGAAAAAGGACAAAAGAAACCTCAGTGGAAAATAAATGTTTTAACTGTCGACGAAAAGTGCTGTGCTCCTTCATTAATCTGAGATCTAATGGAAGGGAATTCCGAATTTTAGCAGCAACAATAGGAAAAGATCTTCCTAGGCTGTTTGAAAGTTTGAAATTTGGATTTTTGATCAGTGCAAGTGGAGATGAGCGCAATTTTCTTGAAGGCTCGTAAGGAGTCACTACGTTTTTGATATACATTGGAAGTAGGTCATGCAGCGATTTATGAATGATCGTTGCCACCTTGAAATGCAGATGGGCAGCAACCGGAAGCCAGTGTAAGTCTTGCCGGCTGTGAGTAATATGCTCTCTCCAGGATTTTCCTTTGATGATGCGTACGGCATTGCTCGGCATCACCTGCAAATCCTGTAGGTTTTTCTTGTGGGCAACAATCAGAAGGGCATTACCATAGTCCAGTCTAGACAAGACAGTCACCCGTGCAACAGAGGAAATGTTGTTTCAGACAGAAAAGTCAAACATTCCTCCTCAAATAGTATGAGCAGTTTTTTACCGTTTGGTTAATATGAGTTTCCGAGCTAAGCAGGGAATCTAGATGGAAGCCTAGGGTTTTGACCCTTTTAGAGACTTGAACATTACAGTCATGGATGTTAAAAGACTGGTATCTGCGGTCAAGTTTATAAATGATGCAAGTAGTGCCAAATATCGTCAAGTCTTATTCTTGTTGAGGCACGTCCAGTTAGAATTCATCCAGGATTCAGTACGGCTGCAGGTGGTTTGCAGCTTGATGGAATCATTGTCATAGTCCCCTGTAAACTTGAAAAGAAGCTGAGTATGGTCAGCATAGTTGGTGAAAACACCTTTATCTCATCTAAAAGGTCACATAGAGGCCTGATGTAGAGATTGACAAGCAAGGGGTCGGGGTGAAGTAGCATCATCCCAACAGACTCTGGAAGTCCTATGTGATAAAAAAGGACTGTACCCATTTGATGGTATCCAGGCTGCATAGCCCAGTGTCTCTAAGAGTAATGAGGAGGCGGTCATGATCCTGCCAATCGTGGTTGAATACGGCAGACTGATCCAGTAACACACGCATTCCAGCTTTACCATTGTCTGCGATGTTCAACATGTGAATTTGGAGATCCAAGAGGGCAATCTCATTACTATGGTGTGGGGGCGGAAGCCAGACTGTATAGAGTGAAGGATGTTTAATGCTTCGACAAATGACTGAAATTGAGTAGTGGCACTTTTGCCCAAGATTTTTAACAGAAAGTTGTAGTTCATGATGGGCCTTATATTTTTAGAGTCTTTAGGACCAAGGGCGGGTTTCTTTACCAATGTTGGTGAGATTAGAATGATAATATATACTAGTGTGTCCTGTGGGATCACACATTGCACATAAAAAGACACATCAACCTGTTGTCATTATTTAGATTTGATTCCTTAAAACAGCTTGATTTCCACCAATTTGGTGTGGCCCTTGGCCGCCCATAAAAATGGGGGCATGTTACTCCTTCTTTGATTCACTTTTGGACCATCCAGGACATAAAGAAGAATGAATTTGGACTTCTTTTAGGAGAGATTGGTCTTTCCAAAGCCCTTAAACAGTGAGGTGAAGGAGTGTACCAAGGCAGGGGCAAGCTCTGCTCCCTACCCAATCCCAGGGCAGACTGAGAGTGACTCTTGCTGAGGACCAGGATTTACCCTCAGCACCAAACCTCCCATGGATGGGAGAGCAGGACCTGAAAGGTCTCACCCTATCCTAGAGCCCCTGCAGTGGGCCACACAGCATCATGTGCGCTGGATCAGCCAGGATCCCTCTTCCACCGCATTAAACCAGTTAAACTGCCTTTGAACCATGTTCTCCGCACTCAAACCAGAGGGTAGCACCAGTGCTGCTTTTGGCACTGAATTGAACATCGACCTACTGCTGTTTTGCACCCATCTAGCAGAGCACATCACCTGTGCGACTTGAACAACGTGCTCACTGCTGTAGACAAGCTCAAACTGCCACATCGTCGAAAATTGCACTTGGTCACTAAGTCACCACATCAGACCAACAAATGTTGACTCCAACCGCTGGAGCATTGTATCACTCATCGACCCAACCAATGGTCACCAACGTCTCGAAACTGCTTCGACACTCA
This sequence comes from Ambystoma mexicanum, assembly GCF_040938575.1. NCBI lineage: Eukaryota > Metazoa > Chordata > Amphibia > Caudata > Ambystomatidae > Ambystoma > Ambystoma mexicanum. Next base: position 557,194,681 of record NC_090933.1, on the reverse strand, counting down.
CACCGACACTGCTGAGCCCTTTGAAATGCACGACCCAAACAACGTATCCAAACTGTACTGAGCTACAGCTTTGAACCAACTAGGGACCAGTTTGCCAATTGAACCTTCACAACGTGCTTGTTTCAGCACCATCGAACCGCTGAACATTGCAGTAAAGTACTTTGAGGGGCCACTTCCCCTCAGGTCCACTTTTGGGACCCTGGAAACTAGTAACCACCCCTGTTGCACCTTTTTCATTAACAACAAATCCTTTTTGAACCATTGTTGCATTTCTTGCCTTTTCTTCCCTGAACAAAGCATCCAGAGTGTATCTGCATTATGTTCTGTGCTGCTCTGTCTTCTTTTACTGTGGTGGCTTTTTATGGTATTTTTTAACAGTTGTTTGTACAATTGACTTGTTCAGCAAAGTCTTTATATTTTTTGTCAAACGTTGATTGGATATTCTTTTATTTTGGAACTGTGTTCCTATGCTGTTTAGGTTGCTACTAGATCACGTTCACACCCCTTCTGGGAGCATAGCTTTCTCTCGGCCTACGTTACCACAAAAGGCCAAGGAGGTAGATCTCTTAGCTGTGCCTGTGTTATCTTTTTGATTTGGGTCACTCTTGCTTTGTAGAAGCGTGGGGTGTGAATAGGTGCTGTAGCTACTGCTCATCCTTGTTCTACTGCTGACCAGAAGTCATTTTGTCACAGATTTTATGAAGCTTACTAGTGGACTATGCCTGCGGCTACATTTTTATTTATTTATTTAGAACACATGTCCGTGACATATTTTAAATAGTTACTTTCACAAACCTGTGTGTGGGAGTCTATGAGACGCAATTGCTCACCAACTAAGACTTGCCCAGTTAGTCATCAGTGTGCATTGAAGAGTTCCTTTGTTTATAATAGTTGTGTCTAGTATTTTCTTATGTACAGAAGAATCTAATGCAAGTTCATTAAGTTCAGTGAAGAACGATAGATAGAAAGAAACACTAATGCTGCTCAAATTGGGAGCTTAACAGATCAAATATGGGTCTGCTTCTGTCAAGATAAACGCTGCGATTGCGACAGATGTAACAACATCTAAAAGCAGGAGACAGTTTTTGTTTCAGATTGAATGGCAGGAGTTTGAAACCGTGTGTGTTTTATTGTGAGAGCATGACAAAGAGACAGCAGTGGCTGTAATAGTTTTTGTTCACTCTTAAGAGCAGCAGTTAATTGTGTCTGCATGCTTGCAGGTGAAAATAACGCACAATGGATAAATAGTATATATTGGTTTAACTGAATATAATATATAGTGTGTTCTGGAGTTGTTTGTCTCAATAGAGCCTAGTAATCAAAAGTAATGAAGCTATTATGCGCTGGACCTTGGAGAGCGTAGAATGGCAGTAAAAGTGTGGCACATAAAAGGTTTATTAAAGGAAATTAAAGTCCATCATTGCCACACCTGCTCCCCTATTATAAGTCTATGGCAGGTCAGTGCCTTCAATCACAACTCGGCATCGGAGAATGGAGCCAGCTTTCCCATTACAATTGCAGTCACTCTGCATGCAGCCCACTCTCCCGCTTTCAGAATGGCCACAGCCGCGGAGAATCATTCCCCCTTTATTTGACAAAAGCACATTTATTTCCAGCCCCTTTCACGGCTAATTTCCATTTGTAGATCATGAAAACAAAGCCATTCTGGTATCTGGTACACCATCGTCTATTAGTGGCTGAGATTTCAGTGGCGGACATTTTGAAGTAAAATTGTGGAAATGTCGCAGGCCTGGTCCCCGAACGGCGACCAATATACATACACTTTATCTGACGCGTGACTTCTGTGTGGCGTAGTTTGGTGTTATTGACAGCGCATGTGCATTCGGAGAGAAACCGCCACGCATGGATTTAACCACCTTAAGGGGGACTCGTGAAAACCCGCAGGCTTCAGCTTAATGCTGGCAAACATTGGATTCATGTTAATGAATGTATATAATCAAAAGCCCGCGCAAATTACCATGTAGTTAAGGAAATGGGGCATCCACAGCAGGAGCAAACCATAAATACAGCACACTCTGATCGGATTCGCTTATGGAAGTGTGAGAGTCGTTAGAATACCGCCAGGTGAATTTCACACTATAAGAAAACACTGATCTTAATGATAATGTAATAATAATGTAATAAACGACTGCTCACATACGGTGGACGTGTTTGTCAAGCGAGTTATGCATATCCATAGAACTGATCTTTGCTAAGTCTACATTGTAGTCTCGAGTAAAAAAAAACTGTCCCTGCATCACATACACTTTGCACAGTTAGAGTGCGATTTTGCATGTGCATTGTGCCAAGGTGCAAACGCAGTGCTCGAGTGCAGTGTACAGATGGTAAGTATATGTAATACAGGACCAGATGTCTGCAGCAGAACAAGATAAACGAGTTTTCAGAGCTTGGCGGAAGAGTGACAAAAAAGATGGGATTAATCTGCTCTGAAACAAAAATCAACATGAGAGTTCCGCCAAAATATAAAGGTTAAGGGCCCGATTCATGGCATTTTTTGCACGGTTCAAAGTGACTCTGCACTGCGGAAAAGTGACTTTGCACTGCTGACACAAATCTTGATTCATGGAACTGTGCAAAGTGTATGTTTGCAGTGCAAAGTCCGTGCAAGGTCAGTGCATTGTCATTTTTGCAGTACAACATGACTTTGCACGCACTTTGCTCTGCAAAAATACACTTTGCCAGTTCCATGAATCAAGATTTGTATCAGCAGTGCAAAGTCACTTTTCAGAAGTGCAAAATCACTTTGAACCGTGCAAAAAAAACATGAATCGGGCCCTAAATTGGCAAAAAGAAAAATACATTGGAGGAGCACCCAGGAGACGCATGAGTTCAACTGTCACGTACTGTCATTGGCAATAATGGTACAGCCCTGTCAGGAGCCTTGACCCCCACGTCCCTGTCCTTGCTGCCCCTTCACAGTCCGTTCTCTCTTCCCCAGCTCAGTCGAAGACTCCACTAGCACATTCACACTGCACTCTCATAAAACCACTGCGCAGACCACTCCTACAGCTGCTCCTGTCCTGCAGGGAGATACTGTGCCCACTGTTTGCTTTTTCCGTGGATTGTCTGGGCCTGCTCATGCCTCAGTTAGGGGCTGTGATGAAGGTTGCAGTGTCTGCAATTTTGTGTGCGTGAAGGGCCCCAGATCCAATATCGGCTGCCCAGTCCATGTTAAGTGCAGTGGAACAGTTCAGCGGTAGAGGGGCACTCTACTCTGGCATGCATTAGGTGGAAATGTGAAAGGGCAGGAAGAGCGATACAGTTTCAGAAACCTGACAAACTAAAAACAAGATGGACACTGTGCTTCCTTTGAACTACCAAGAATGTGGCATATGCACATCGAGAATTTTCTCAGAGACATGTGAACAGGATAAGTCTCTGCCAGCTGCACAGAGTCCTTTCTAGTGGGGCCTGAGGGGGTTGTAGCCCCGGATAGAAGCTCAGGGACTACAACCAAAAGGCTATAGCTTGCCCCGAATCCCACCAGTCCTGACATTAGCTTAGCCCCTGATCTTTTCCAGACCTAGCAACACCCCTGCAGCTGCACGTGCTCAGTAGCACTTTTAAAAGGTCGGTGTTTCAGAAACACACATGCCCTGTCTTTTTTTCCTAGGTGTGGTGGACCTTTCCAGTCGATGTAGCATATGCAGTTTAAAGCAAGAGTCTATTCACTATATCTTTACCATGTAAATGAGCCTGTAATTCTATCATGCTGTTCTGATACCACCCAGACAAAAATGCAGGAACTGAATTTATTCAGACCTGTGCAATTCTCTCTAACCTGGCACCCCTAATAGCGTTCCTTTGCCAGTGCAGCTGGTCTCTTCTGCTAAGGGCGTCTCTGGCCATGGTCATTGGACCAGGACATTATCTGAGTATAGGTCTGCCTGACATGTACCCTTGCCTACAGCCACTGCTTTGCTGAAGTGCATGCAGTGAAGGGAGGCACATGATTCGCCTGGGATTGTCTGGGATCTGAAGACGACTCTGTGAGTTACTCCTATGAGCCCTAACAACATCCAAGGAGTTCTTGCGAGCCAACAACCCTCCGATCAGGCCTTAAAGAGTCCAGCCTTCCTACAAGTACCTTAAAATGAGGGTTGAGGATAATATGTGATCTGCCACATAACAGACACAAAGTCAGGGTTATGCAAAAATAAAATCTGCATTTGCAATTAACAAATAAATTACACAAACAGCTTAAAGCATATCACAATATTCCTTGATCACATAACCGGATCCTCCCCCTTCTATATGAACTGAAACCACACTGCATGGCTGTCCTTGCGAAATCATTGTCTTTTTAAGGCTCTACTCTTCTTAAAATCAATCTAAAGTCCCCTGTGCCCCACCTTACAGACTGCATCTATCTTTAGTCTTCCTCTCGATCACTGCAATCCTCTGCCTACCACAACATTTGGGTTCCTGCCCTCTAGTACCTCCTGTTGGTTCCGCTCCTTCTATCCCCCACTGGAATGCTTTTGCCACAGCAATCAAGTTCCACCTACTAACAGGTGAAAGGGCAGCCCTACACCCTCTCCTGTTCTCCCAAACTGATCCCCCAACCACCTCTCTTAACATGGTGCACTTATATGTAAATATGTAGATGTGTTCCTGTGTAGACTCTAGCGCTTGAGCCTGATTGTATGATGTATGTCTTATGTATTTATGTTATGTTATCTGCACTTGTAATGCGCACGGTCGCCCGAAGGCATCATGGCACTGCAGAGGGAGGACTGACTAACAGAGACACATAGAGTAAGTGTTAGAAGAGAGTGGTCTTAAGCGCTACTCTAAAAGCGAGATGATTGGGAGTTTTTCTCATTGCGGAGGGGAGACCATTCCAAAGGGTGGCCGCGGCTATGGAAAAGGCCCTGCCTCCGAACCTGGCATGATGATATCTTGGGACAACAAGAAGGTCTGCAGTGGAAGAGCGTAGGTCCCGCTCTGGAAGATAACGGGAGAATTTGTCATGCAGAAACCCGTCCCCTTGACCGTGGATGGCCCGATGGACTATACACAGGGCCTTGAAGCAAACACGCTGGCAGACTGGCAGCCAATGAAGTGACCGCAGTACTGGGGCAATATGGGCTCCATACAGGGTGCCCGTCGCCAGCCTAGCCGGCAGATTCTGTATGCGCTGTAGCCCTTGTATCAAGCCATTTGGCTGCGACAGATACAGCAAATTACAGTAATCTAAGCAGGAAAGTACTAGTGCTGCGACTACCGGAAGATGCATAGGTTCGGGTATCAAAGGTAGAACCTTCTTCAAAAGCCTGAGTTGGATTATGTCCTGCTTGGCATACAGCCGTTACTTGATCAGACATGGAGAGGGAGGCAGAGAGAATAACGCCCAGGCTTTTCACTTTACTCACTGGGATGGGGAGGGGAACCAGGGAGGAGGGAGGAGGGCCAAAAGGCAGAGCTCCACATATATATATATATATATATATATATATATATATATATATCCATGACTATATATATATATAGTCACGGACCTGGGTCTATGCCCCCATACACTCCTCCTCCAGCGCCTAGTATGCTCCTGCCCTTTCACCCACTCCTTACTGTAAAGTAACCCTAGCCCCGGATGCCTCCACTATATCCCTATTGCCCAATAAATACAAATATCCAAAATGCACACACACCATAAACACAGACACACATAGCATATACTCAAACACAAAAAACACAGAGCACAAATAACTAGAGGTCTATAATCATATCTAACAATATAATAAAAGGCCAGATGTATGTTTGTCCTGTATGTTTGTCCGATGCAGTAGCTTCACCTGTTGTCACCGCTAGAGGGAGCTGTTGCGTTAGGATACATGGAGACAATGCCAATTTGCATGTCTTTGCCTGTTGTCACCGCTAGAGGGAGCTGTTGCATTAGGATATGTAGTGGTTCTACTGTGTCAAGAAAAACCTCACTTTGGCCTGTGTACACAGACTCTTACACTAGTATACATAAATGCAAACACTCACTCACAAATCTTTTGTAACTAATGATATACATATGCAAATAAATTAGGGGTGTACCGAAACGTAGATTTAAGTATTCGGCTGAATATCAAATAGATGTATAAGTATTCGGCCCGAGCCGAATATAGAGCCAAATAGTTGCATTTTTAATAAATGAAGTTATGTAGACATGAAAAACACACCATACGTTATAAACACACACTAAAATATGTATATCTATTTTTTATTTCCTTTCTTTTCTTTATTGTCTACAGAAGAAGTTTGTGTAAACCAGGAAAGGAATACATTATCAGACAATATACTGTTCAATAGCATCACAGTTCGTATATTTGCGTATTCAAAGGTGCCCCTTGCTAGGCATGGCCCATATAACTAAGACTAACCCAAAAGTAAAGTATGCATGAATGCAATAACTGTGAAGGGAGACTGAGATGTGTCTACTCATACGTTCAAATGATCCTTTTGGGCCTGACCATCATTAGCCTTCTGGGTCCAGCAAGGCACTGAAACACAAAAGGAGTGATTACATCAAATATCACCCTGCTGACTGCTGAAATGCTACTGAATACAAACCTTTGGGATGCTAAAGCCACGCTTGCTACCTCTGGTAGTGAGTAGGGATGAGACATCTGAAAAATATCTTTAATTTATTGATAGTATTCTTTCTTTTTTAGGTGGGGTATGTTTGTGGTGTTTTGGGGCATGATAAAAGACACCAGAGAAACGTATATAGGGAATGATGTGTCCTCCATGGTTCTCAGCTGATCCTTTATGGAAGGGACAGCGCTGATATTCAGATCTTTAATTGGCATGTACATGTTTATTTTACTTATTTGTTTCACTCGTAGATCCATTTGGTCCAATGTTTCTAAATTGGAAACTTGTATCTCCTTGTCTGTATTTCACAAATACTCCTCTTTTTAAAATCACTAATGTTGGGAGGAATATTTCTGCTGCCACAGACTGGGGCATTTTGGTAAAAATAATATAGCCATATTCTGTAGTAACATCTGTCACTTTAACTCAATATAAAGGGACTCATTTTGGCAACATGAGAAAGTTGGAGGGCAGGAATTGGAACCTATGTTTCGATGCTACAAGCACATCTCTACCAGAGGCACACTTCCCACTGAGCTATCTTACTTGCTTTATAACCTTGGCCTCCAGTACGAATACAGTTATTTGCTGCAAGCATGCTATCTTCTGAGCTATTGTACTCCAAAACCTACTAGGCTACTGAAACAGCTATATTAATCCACTTCATTATATTATTTAGATTGGGAAATGGTAAGATTGGAACCTGTAAATTTAAGATTTTAAACACAGGGCAGCAACAAATCAATAAGCTCCTAAAAAAATACAATTTTCCAATATTCCAGCTCAATGGTTTACAACTGCAAATTGCAGGGGAGACCCAAGACACATTCAAAATATTGAGAGTTTTGCTTCAGCTCATCCTTCCCCAGTAATCCACCAGACGAAATCTGTCTGTCCAGCACATGAAGGGCGGAACTTTGTTTGCACTGCTCTGCCTCTATTCAATCAAAAAGGTGACAGCAGCATTTAGTTAAAGGATAAACATGGCATACCTCTATATGGTAGGGTAAAGGCAAAGAACACCCCAGCCAAGGATCTCAATTTGGTAGCAATGGACGAGCAGCCAGGTGTAAGCTTTCAGGAGGTGGTGCGGGCTGGTTCTTAAGTACAGTGAGTCCCCAAGCACCCACAAAGGAATGTCCACACACTATGTTAGGTAATAACACATCTTCTTTATATAAAATAAGGTTCAGGAAAGTATATACTTTAAAATAATAACACATTGTACTTTGGAATACTTATTCAAAGAATGGCAAATATATTCACTCTGTGGTTCGACACAATACTTACATTCAGTAATAGAGGCACTAACTGCAGACATTTTTAAAAAGGCATCTGCATTCTTAAATGAGGTGTTTCAGTATAGAATATGGAAGAAGGGTAGGTTAGGTGTGCACAGTGGCAGAATGCTTTCTTTAGGCTAGATATACAATTCTGTGTGAAGATCCGTCCACCTGGGAAACCTTTAAAGGAAAGGGTAGGGAGTAACCTATCTTGTCTTTTACAGTCCATTACAATAATAGGCAATAAGCTTCTGCTTTCAATAAAAGGTTCTACCACACCAAAGTACCTGAGAGGCCACAGGAGAACCGGATCCAAGACAAATTTGTGACTCCTGGTTGACTCCTGAGGCTAGACGATGCTCTCCCTTGTCACAGAACCTTTGGTGCACTGACAGGCGATGTGGCAGAGTTTTTCGGTTTCACTCGACAATTCCCTCCAAAAATTGACCCTCCCTTGGAAGAAGGAGCAACGGGGATGCTTGAGTCCAAGAAGAAAAATGGAACCAAAGACTTTCTGAAGTGCAGTAGTTTTGCTCTTCATGGTGCTCTTCATTGGTCGATGATTTCTCCGACTGTAGAAGTCCTGTGAAGATGAAACTTGCTGTGGGCTTCTTAAAGGCTTGGCAGATGATAATAAGACCCCTGGACCTATTTGACAACAGGTGAGTAGGTCACTTTTGGTGTCAGGTTTCGGATTTACACAGTTGTCCAACCTTTGGATCTTTGGTGCTGCACCCGTACCACGGACCTCTGGATGGCTTCTGGCAACATGGGCTCAACCGCTGGAGCTTTAAATCGGACCCTCACCAAGTCTGGACCCTTGAGACATTTTTGTGTTAGCTTCTGGTGGTGGGATATCCACCAACCGACCTTCCTCTGCACTGAGCGATTCTGGGCTCTCTGCAGTGTGAAAGCGTGATCAGTGAGGACAGCAAGGATGTCCTCTGAAATGTTCTTAGGCAGTTTGTAACTTTTGGAGCACTGGGTGTCCAGCAGCACTATGCCAGGGTACCCCCTCTTCTGGGTGGTAGACTGCAATGGCTTCCAGCGGTCACAAGATGCACCTCTGGACCCTGGGTGACACCAATGAACTTCATTGACTACAGATGAGCTGGCAGGCCTCTTCAGGACACACAAAGACCCCATATCCGGACAGCAGGCACACAGGACTGGCTTCCAGGGCACGTTTATGAAGAGTAGCAGGTTATACGATGGTCCTTCGTAGTTCGAGGAGAGGTCTCCTTTGCTGGTCCTCTCTGGATCAGTCCTTGGAAGAACACGGCATCTTTCGGATTACATGAAGAAAGTGCAGCAGCAGACTTCTCCAGCTGGACTCCAAGGAACAACTTCTTCTTGTTTCAGCTTCAACTTCAGCTTCTGAACAAATTGCTAAGTGAGAGGTCCCCAGATATACACATCTGTTCCCGATTCACTCTGGATAAGCCAAGCTCAGTCAGCCAATCATGCAGAAGGGCATTCCTGCTGGCAGGCAGCCAACAGGGTCACCTGCATTCAGGCATTCACTCCACCAGACACCCATAACAAAGTATGTGGATTGGGGTAAGTACCCAGCCTTTCAGCAGAATACACTGCATTCATGTCAGTTTCAGTCAGGGCTGTCTAAGTCATTGTGTCACACACAGAAACCAGACACCCATAACACAGAATGTGAGTTCACTTCAGACTCCATTCATATAGGTCCCAGCCCTAAGGCATACCAATAACACGCAGCCTATGGGAAGGCTCAATTCAATCTGAAAGGAGGCAGCCCCAGACCCATGTATGGTATTTCTACCCAACAGCCAGTCAGGAGGAAAGGGAACAGAGATATATATGGTGTTTCGACCCAACAGCCACTGAGGAGGAAGGGACAGAGTCAGGGATTCCCAGGACTTTGGGAAACAAGGTAAAAGGCAATAGAAACCAAGAGGCCACAGTGGCCATCTTGCTTTCTATAAGAATTTCATTGATTCTTATGGCAAGGCCTGGATGTCCCAAAAATATAGGACAATCATAGCTACTGCCAAGTCAGCATGTAGCTGCCACAGGCCTACACCCTGCTCTGTGGGCAACACACAGGTGCCCAAAAACACTCATAAGGGGTACAAGTGCAAGGATGTACCTCCACCCATTGGTGCCATAGGGTATCCTATGGATGTTGTTCACCAAAAGGAAAACATGAAGAGCTGCTCTGCCAAAGGTCAAAGTTGAACCTCAGTGGTAGAAAACATAGAGAGCACACACACAGTGAAATGGTAGGACAAGGACTAGGAGGCCCTGACCCTCTACAAGGCATTTCTAGCATCACAGATGGAATGATTCCAGGCATACATTCAAATCAGCACTAAATGTATTTCGTAGGAGAAACAAATTAATTAAGTATTCAGCCAAAGCCGAATATCTCATTTTCAGCTACAATTCGGCAAAATACTTAGTCAAAGCCTAATTTCGGTACACCCCTAAAATAAATCAACACAGTTATATACAGACACTGATACTCACCTGTGATGGACACACACAACATGTGGTTTGCTATGTTAATGGCACCTCTAAAGTAAAAAGAGGGCTGTACACCGATTATATCTCGCCATTTACTGTTCCTATTCGAGGGAGGTAGGAGAAGATAAATGCCTTATTCTTTGCACAGTTAATGAAATAAACAATGGCTCTTCACACAGGTTTCCTGCACAGCCTCTCAGGAGAGCTGTGACCCATGTAGAATTTAAAATACATGTTTTCGATGTCTCTTTGTCTACGTAGGGCTGATATCTATCACCTGCTGTGCTCCAAACGAGCTGTTTTTTCACAAACTTGTGAAGATTAAATGCTTTCACTTTGCATGTCTGTTTCAGCACATAGAGAGACCTAAACAATTAAAAAACCAGGACATATTTGGAGTCCCTCCATGCAAGACACTCTTGGAGTAACTAAAGGGGTCACTCTTTACCAGTGATATGGTACTATGTGAAGGAGTCAGACTTAAAATGTAACCTTGTAAGGAATTACGTGAAGAAGTGCTATTTCTATGAGAGTTCCTGGATTTAGCATTACAAACTCTGGGCAACTGGGACACTATTATCTGGTGTACAGTGATAAAGTCGCCTGGGAAGTGGCCGCCACGAGGCGACAGTTCCCAAAAAATACAGCCTTGTTAAAATAAAACCCTTTCCCCCAATATTCTACCATGGGATTTTATAATATAAAAGTATACACCTCCTAGAATATTTGCAGGAAGTGTTTTAGGGGTCAGGAAAAATAAGTTACCTACCCGGTGACTGTTTCCAGGCGACATTAACACCTGGAGCCTATTATCTTTGTTGTAATCACTGTATCCGCATTTATCTGAGAAATACAAAATAAATTGAGTAAAAAATGTACAAAATGTACAAACATGTTACATGTATGCATATATATTTAGAAATGTCCAGTAATTAATAGACCTTAAGCTATCGCCAAAAGATATCCCTCTGTGTAAAATAAAAATAAGTATAGAAGGTGAATATATTTGTTGCATTTTATATTTACCAATGACAAATGGGTAGGCAAACACAATGGCAGAGATTTTAATCCGATTTGCTGAAATATAATCAATTTATTTGAAAAACAAATCAAGTGATGGGCAGTAAAAAAGGAAACTTGACTGTATTTTCTTGAGCCCTTTTGGAGCTTCTCTTTATGGCTCCAGCGGAGGCGCGGACAGGCAGTAGAGCCCTTGTGGATAATGGTGGCAAGCCTAGGAAGCTCCAGATGTTGGGCCCAGTCAGGTACCTGTGACCGCTCAGACCTAAAGCTAAGTGGGCCAGTTGACTCTTCTTCAAGCCAGAGAATGGCTCTGGGGTATATTAGGAGGGGAGCAGCATCAAGAATGAAAGACTGGTCATTGCTTAACTAAGGTGGGAGCAAATGTATGTGCAAGTTGGTGGAGCCTGACTGATGTTGACCTTAAGAGCCCATCACTGATCTAGTTGCTGAGGAAACACAGCAGTCAGATATTCCAGAGTGGAAAATGGCAGATGTCAATAACAGAAAAAGATGTATTCTCAGGGATATGTTTAAGATATTGAAGGAGTTGACTTCTAAGCTTGCATGTGGTATGTAAGTGTGCTGAATTATTTCACTTTCTTTAGCCACATCCATTCCTTCATAATACGGCATTCTGATTATGATAAAAGACAATTGTTTTAATTTGTTCAGTTTGTTTATGCCAGTAAAGCATGCATAACCTGTGAGGGCCTTAATATTGCTAGATCTCTCTGCTGCATTTGATACAGTGCACCATTCTGTCCTACTGTCCCGCATGGCCGTGTCTGGTCTCTCCGGTTCTTGTCTGACAGGACTCAAATTCTCTCTCTTCCCCCTTTTCTTTCCTCTTCTCACTTACTTTCATGTGGTGTCCCTGTGGGCTTAGCCTTGTCCCCTGTGCTGTTTAATATCTACGTTCAGCCTCTTGTCGGTCCGATTCATTTGTACAGCTTCCTGTGCTACGCATATGCGGACGACACTCAGATCTTGGTCCAATTAGATTCGGGCCAGCCTGAGGTGTCTTCATGCTTACATGCGTGCCTGGGGGCTGTGAAGGGGTGGATGGATGACAATTGGCTGAAACTTAACGGGGTAAGACTGAGATTTTGGTGGTGGGTTCTCCCCCTGATCCTTGACTACAGGTTTCTTCTTTCTAGCCTTCAGAATTGGGTAATCTGCCCGCCCCAGTGGCAGTGGTTAAAAACACAGGGGGTACACTTTCTGCTACTCTTTCTATGGCCCCACAAGTTGGTGCTACTTGTAAAGTCGGTCACTTCCTTCTCAAAATACTCTGCAAGGTGTTGCCTTTTATGCCTTCTGGAATGCGCCCTCAGGTGGTGTCTGCCATGGTTATGAGTCGCATTGAATATTGCAATGCCCTCTACCTGGCCCAACCCTTGGGACTTCTACATTGGTTACAGCTCTTACAAAATCTAACTGCTCGTGTGGCTTCGTCCACCCCTTATGGTGCCAGCCCGATGCTTCGAGCTCTTCACTAGCTTCCAGTGGCAGAGAGTGTCACATTTAAGGCATTATGCCTAGTTCAGCAAGTCTATTATCATCAAGGTGCTGATTACTGGCAGGACACATTTCAGCCCTAAATCCCTCAGCGCACATTGCGCTCTGCTGCTTCCCATCTTGTTGTGGTTCCTAGGTTCCGCCTGGCCAGACTGGGTGGTAGGGCCTTCTCTGTTGCAGCTGGTAAACTATGGAATGGCCTGCCCCCTGCTTTCAGAGGTGTTGAGAATCATTTTCCTTTTCAACACCTATTTAAGACATTACTTTTTTATTCCTGAGTTGCCCACATGACTGTGCCTTTCCTCGCCGCACCAAGATGCCTTAGGCTGAACGCGCGCGTTACAAATCTGTTAACATAACCAGTGTAAACCTAGTTTCTATTTAACTGTGGTGATCAATCTACCGCAGAGAAGGAGGAGGGCCCCCTTCTCCTTCCCTTGGAGATTAACTACTGTTCTTTTCATTCCAACTGACTGCCACTTTTGAAAAGCCAGTCTGGCTGGGGGAGAATCAGTCCTATGTCAGGATGCCTCCCTGTCCTACCATCACTTACAGGGGATCTGATGTTCTGGCCTGGGGGATAATTGTAGGGTTGGTGAGCAGCAACATTTAAAGGACTGCAAAATGTCCCTCCATCATCTCTATCATTGCTCCGCTGGTCAAAACATTTAGATGATTGCATTTGGAAATCGCAAATGTAACCGTGGTTCAGATGGCACTTCTGCTGCTGGCCACATCCGATGCCAGCATGGCCTCAGCGTCAGTCCCTTGCAGGGGGCAGATGAAGACAGAAACGATCCATTTCAAACGTTCATCTCCTGCTAGGTTACCTTTGCACTGGTTGCAGTTTACTGTATCAGCTAACATATGAGTTAAAATCTGGTCGTTTGCATAACTAATGAGTACTCGGGAAAACACATCAGCATCCATCTTACTTTACTTAAAAGTAACTGCTGGCCATTTACCTAAACATGGTAAAATAACTTTTGGGCTTTGATTTTGTTTGGAATCTGAACATCTACACAGACAAACGTGTGTAGAGAAACTCTCCCTATGTTTTTTCATCATTTGTGGCATTTTGAATTGGCTCTCAAGATGGAGCGCGGCACGCAGCCAGGATCCTCCCTCCATGTGTTTTCCCACAGCATGCTGGGAAACTGACAGCACCTGTACTCGAATCACATTTTGATGCAGGTAGAGAGGCTGAGATCGTTTTAGATTCTGCCTGTTTTTTGCAAAAGAATAGAGTGGGTGTTCTTCCTAGCATCCTGTTTAATGACGTCCGCCATGTTTGCTGCTGAGAGCTACCATTACTGATCAAAGGTGGGTTTACATGCTTACATAGCAGGGATCTGAATATGTTTTAAATCTAGAAGAGATAACCGCATGGGAACGTGGGGATTGACCGGATTGCCGTTTATTGTTGGGAACAGTTGGAAAATGATGAAAATCCTTCAGAGGTGTTATGTGCCCACTCCTTCTGACAGATCAACCATCAGGAGGTACATGAAGGTTACTGTTAAAAACTGCCAGCCACGCTTACTCCTGCTGGCTTTCGTTTTCATAAATCCAAAGTCATTTTATACTCAAGTTACATCTTTTTATGGACAGTGTGATTTGTAACAGATGTGGCGAACAGAAGTCTTTTTACTACGCCTATTCTTAATGTAGTCACGTTCAAGCCCTTACTTGCACATTTCCTCAACATTCAAAGGTATTTATGAGTTTATGGGCATTATTTAAGTAATCTTAGTCAAATTTCAGTGTGTTCTGAGATGGCGATAACACAATTCCAGATTTTTCCCTTCATGCTCAATAGTAAGAGTATTATACTTCGGGTAATGGGATTTTCCAATCACGTTCCTTTTGTAAGGGTCAACATTTAAAATTGATTTAGTTGGAAGCATGCCGTTATTTTGCATTTGATAATCAATATTGTAGCCCATCACACATAGATAATCCCTCTCAGCTAAAATCAACTCCATGACAGCTTCAGATTTCAAATGCAGATTAATGAAAGTTAAAAACTGATGATCCAGAATTTCCTACCTGGTCAATATCAAAAGATGTAACAGCCTTAATGATGGAATCTAATAAAGAATATACACAACCCTTTGTCTATTTAGAGGGAAAATTGGATAATTTAAAAGAAATTCCATAGTCAATATGAGGGGATCGCCAGGAGAAGAAATATAGCCCATGACAGGCTTCTCACCAAGAGAATTATTATTTATAAACAGATTGTGCATGCATGAGCCAGAGTCTTGAATGGGATCTGGGTCTTCAAGGAGCAACTCTAACCCCTCCCCTCGCTGTAGTTGGACTCCATGAGAGCATCCAGAGGAAAAACCGTCTCTTTGGCCTGTTTCATTTGATTTATTTTATGTATTTCCGGCATCATGGCGCTGTTACAGAATATTCACTTAGGTACATGTTACATAAATACAACTCTCAACGGAGTGATACAGATTTTGTGAGACAAAACAGTATTTGTGTTCCATAGTTACAGGGGAACGGCAGTGAGGAGCAGTTTCAGTTGAATGGCTTAGTTTTCAGGGCTTTTCTCAAAGCCATAAGAAAGATAAGTTTCATACTCATACAATTTGTATAAGTAGGCTTAATCATCTATTTCTCAGGCAGGAAACAGATTAAATGTTGATGTTTAAAGCATGTCATCACATCCGAACTGCCATCTTTTGATTTTCTTGGGGCACCAACACATTTCTTATGACATTTGCTTGAATAGGGGGTTTTGTGTACATTTCAGTGCTTATTGTTTTTTTTTTTTACAGACTAGCAGACGGAAATTGATGTGGAAATGGGAATCTTAATTTGTACCCAGCTTCACTGATTATAACTTCTCAAGACTTCTTTTTTATGATTCCCTTTACATTTAAGGGGCCTATTTTGTGTTTATGACGACCTTTCTTATTTTAGGACGTTTATCAAAAGAAGCTTACAAGATGCTAACCCCAGAGCCCAAATAATTTGAGGTATGTTCGGTGCCATATGAATATTACTAACTGCCTTCAGTTTCAGCAGAAAGTTAGAACTTACAGATGCTTGAAGGGACTTGCTAGCTACCATTACCCCACCCATGTTGGATGTTGTACTGAGATTTCAGCTCTATTGATGGCGGCAAGTTGATTCTCTTGAAGTTCATGGGCATGGACTATGGTGGTAATTTTAAGGTCTAAACAAATTGGCGTGATTTCCCCCAAAAGGTCTGTGTTATTGTTTACATCCACCAAAAAATGCTGTAGAGCTTAACTAATGACTTCAATACTATGCGAAAATCCCCTAATGGGGGTGGTGCCAATGTTTGCACATTTAGATGGGGATCCCTTAAATGATGTTGGACTGTCCAATGAAAGTTGAGTTGGCATGAGCAGTTAGGATCTCCTGTGTCATGAGAAAACAATCAGTGGAATAGGTAGAACAACAAGATCTGAAGAAGCTTTTTGAATGTGATGAGTCTGTGCTTTTTTTCGCAGGTTCAGGCATGCCCAAGTCATTAGAAAAATCAGGGCCAATTGACACAAATAATTAATGGGTTGTCATTGAGACAGAGCTAGTTCTAACAGGATTCCTATCCCCATTGATCAACAAGGGCAATGTATAAGAGCTTTTAGTGGTCAAATAAGCAATGATTTTGTTTGCGTGCCCTGAAAGCAAGGTAGAAACATGAACTTCCTTCTGCTTTGTCTTAACAGGATCCAGTACAGAGGCATTGCCAGGTTTGTCCACAATGATCCCTGCATTGAAGCATTTGGCATGCTGATCCATATTGGATGTCCGGCATGATTCCTTTATAAACCTGCTCTGGAAGATATATCACTCCGAATCCATAAGTATAGAAGAGGTCATAAGCACTACTACACAGGAGAGCAGAAACAAAGAACGGCATGCACAAGACTGGCAGAAATAGGGGACCTAACGACTGGCATAGCAAATGTCCTGAGAATGTAATACTTACAGGACCTAAGGACCACACATTCTTCACAGACTGCAAAGAATGCATAAAACGTTTCCCATCACTGCAGGTAGTGCTCAGCGCCTGGGCACATTTTATATAGTGAGAACCATTGATCCAAGTACCAGCACCCGCATGCACATGCTCCTCCTGTAGAAATGATAGACACACTGGAGTGTAGAGTTCTTTGTGGAAAAGAAAAGATTGCAGACACTTTTCCCCTCACTTCACTGTCATTGCCCCTACTAGTGGCATTGCCACTTCAATTAGAACATATTGTTATCACCTAGAAGGCATCTGTGCTGTGTTTTGATTTTTCATGGTATGATATGATATGATATGATATGATATGGCATTTATAACGCGCCTATACACAAGTGTTTCAAGGCGCGATGAGGCAAGGGAGGGAAAACAGAGGGAAGACATAGACAACGATCTTACTTATCTTACGCACCAAACGCAATACCTACAACAATAGAACCAAAGAACTCTTCACTATCTTGTGAGAAATGGGGACGCCTAACCCACCCACATACACATGACTAAAAGACAAACTTTGGTGCACGGACATCCAAAATGTTCTCACCAATAGAATTGCCAGTCTACAGACCAAAATAGTGGACAAACGTAGACTACTGACTGACCAAGCTGCTACTAAATCACCCACTGAAGTACAGAACCACCCATCTCCTTCCCCACAGCCCCTTGGCTTCAAATTCTGAAATGTATCAGTTCCTGATGTACAAAAATTCATTGCCTCCCTAAAACCTTCTAAATGCCAGGGCGACGGCTGCCCAGCTCAGATTATCAAGGATGCAGCCAGAGACCTGGCCCCATTCATTACCAAACTCATCAACTCCTCTTTTTCCAGTGGTGTAGTTCCTAGCAATCTGAAGGAATCTTGGGTACTGCCACTACTCAAAAAACAAACTTTAGACCCCACCATTCACACGAACTACAGACCGATTACCACAGTCCCATTTCTGCTAAAAATCTGGATAGGGTTGCATATCTGCAAATCCAGGACTACATCGAAGCCAACTAACTCTCGGGATCTCGGCAATCTGGCTTTAGACAACAACATGGGACTGAAACCGTCCTTGTTGACTTAAAAAGCCAGATTGACGAACTGAAAGACAAAGGCAGACTCGCTATCCTGCTCCTCCTGGACCTGTCAGCGGCGTTTGACTTGGTTGACCACAAGGTTCTATGTGAGCACCTGGAGACAGCAACCTCTTTCTCCAAATCAGCCATTACATGGATACAATCGTTCCTAAACAAAAGGACTATGCAAGTCTTCTCGCCTACCGCAGCAGCTGACCCTATACCTATCACCTGCGGTGTGCACCATTGGTCCTGTGTCTCATCCACTTCGTATAACATTTTTATAAAGCCGTTGTTTGATAAACTGGATCATCTGGGTGTCACCTACACTGACTATACAGATGACACCCAGATACTCCTACCCCTTACAGGCACATACGACACAGATGTTCTTCGCGTGAACGAAATCTACACCATCATTCAGGCATGGATGGCCATCCATGACCTATGCCTGAATGATGATAAAACAGAACTACTATTAGTAGGCTCCACATCCAATCTAAATAAACTGAGCCCTAACTATATCACTTTTAACATAGATGGGAACAACATTCCTATCGCCAAAGCAGTAATAACGCTCAGTTTCTACTTTGATGCCACGTCCAACCTCAGCAAACAAGTAAATATGACCACCTCATCCACTGCCTACACAGGCAAACTGATAAGAGCCTGCAGTCCTATGCTGTCCTCTTCAAGCTGCCTCACACTAGCCAGAGCTCTTATAGGATCCAAGTTGGACTATTGTAACAGGCTCTCTACTTAGGCGCCAACAAAACAGTAATAAACAAACTTCAGACCCTGCAGAACAATACTCTCAGAGCTGCCTTAAATATACCCAGAAATGAACATATATCAGCAACTAGGAAACAACTCAAATGGCTCTCCATAAATGAAAAGATCACACTGAAAATCTTATGTCTCACCTTCAAAGGGCTGAACCACAAAGCCCCCGGTACCTCACCGAAAAATTCACCTGGAGATCCTCCAAACGGATTACCAGATCTACAGATTCCTCTTGCCTGACGGTCCCTAGGTACAACCTAAAAAGATCAGGTGGATCCAGTTGTCCGGTACTGGCCTCCCAGCTGTGGAACTCCCTCCCATCTGACATCAGGACCATACAAGTATTTGACAACCTCAGGAGAAGTGGTATCTCCTGCATACTCAGCAAGAACTAAATAACCACTGCATGATACCTGTGGTAGCCAAATACCTATCTGCATTTGGCTTTTTTCACAGATGTATGTACTTCACCTTTTGCTAACCTGTTTTACCCATTTGAATGTATGTGTTTTACCCTCTGCCAACCTGTCCACACATTTAAATGTATATATTTTTTACGCTGACAAAATGTCTGACATGTTCATGTAACTGTACTCTAAAGCGCCCAGATACCCCTGGGTCAGGCACGCTATATAAATAAAATAAGCAAACAAACAAACAAACAAACAAACAAACACACTAGGCCAGGTGACATTGAGATTGCACAAGTGCAGGGGAGAGGGGAGGGTAAAGTGAGAAGGGGTAGGGGAGGGTGATTACAGTACATGGGATCAACAGTGAAAATAAATAAAAACCAATAAATAAAAAGTGCGACCAGCTGGTGGCAAGTGCAAGGGTAAGTGCAGACATCAAGTGTCAAGTGCTGGTAGGGGACTGCAGGGATACAGAAACATCCCCGAGTGCAAGAGTTGCCAGGATCAGTGCGGTGTGCAACTGGCAGGGAGGGGACCTGGGCCTGAGATCAGAGGGTAGCCAGGTGACCAGTGCAGTTTCGGTTTCAGACAAAAGTTCAGCTAGGGAAAGGAAGAGAGAAAGCAGAAGCAAAGAGGAAGGTCCAAAAAGAGAATGGTGTCAAATGTTTATACGCTTGCTTTCTCCAGCTGTAATTTAGCACTACTCTGTCGTAACCTGAAGATGACACAAACCACTACCATCTAATATGTACGAGATAAAGACTTAGCAGAAGGTACGTCTTCTACTATCTCCACTATAATATTGGACACATAGTAGACATAGGATAACATACACATAGCAGTAAGAAGTAATTCTGCAATGTCTACTCTGAAGCTCCATCTCCTGGAGGACACCAAATGAGGATGAAACAGATCAGGGGATTCATGTGGTCCCATGAATAAGGGCGGGTATGTGGCAGTCCAGTCTAGACTGCCCATTTTGTGGTCGGGACAAGCATGAATTACATTTGATCTTCTGTAATGGCAGGATCGGCTGAAAATCCAGTGCTCTGAAGGGTTTCCCAGAGCAATGCAAGCGGTTATGAATTACTCAAAACATTCTAACCACAAACCTTCAATTTTACTCTGAATTGGGAACCAGAGTAAGCATATGGGAGACCTCTTTATAATTTATTTAATAATGCTGGACTACCCACACTGCTCTACAGTAGCTTTGACTCACCCTGCAGAAGTAAAAAATGAAAAAAAGCTCTCACCAGCCTCCGGGAACAGCCCTTACCCAAAACAATTTAAAAAGAAAAACAATTGTGGGAATGCCTTCCCTGCTGAGCTTTAAAAAATTGTATTTGATACTCTCAAACCTGTAAAGAATTCAAGAAGTTCTTAATATCCAAAACCCATAAAAAAGGATCACTTGGGGTTTAATGAAATATATTTCTCTAGGTTTCACGCTAACCTGTTTTTATAATATTTTCTGTCATTGTCTTTCATTGTAATAGACATTTATATATAAATGCAGTATAAATTCTGAGCTACATTTCACCCAGAAGGATTTGCGTCATTTCTAAAGCTAGGTGACTCTCTGTGCAACCTTGTTTGTGTCTGGAACCAAACTCATTCTTCTGTGTTCAGTATTCCAGTGGGATCCCACGGGGCTCTCCAGTAGCCAATAATGGAGCTTGCACCTGTCCTGCAGGTTCAGGGGGTTTGAGTTCTTTTAGTGGGGGGAATCAGAGCCCCTGAAACTCCTGGTGTGATTAGATTTCACGTGGAATGTTCTCAATCCCTATGGAAGCACCAGTTCATTTTCATTTTCTTTTTGTGGGTTTTGTAAGGCTATTAGAGCAGGTCTGTACATGATGAGTCCAAAACATAACATACGTTATAGAGATCTGGTTGATTTTGGAGGAATTTGGTGGTCTTTACTGCCAGCGCATTAAACCAAGAATGGGAACTCAAGCAGCGATAAGAGAGAGAAGCAGTACCCAAGTGTAACTGAGGCCTGCAACCCTTCCCTTCACAATGAAAAGTACCAGGGGAAGCAGGAAAAGTGGGAGGCCATCAGGGAATCATAATGCACATGATAAAACTTGCCCCAGTCCTTATGGCAAGAACGAAAGTATAAAGTTGTATTAATGGAACTGTAAAACCCAGAGAAAGCAAATAACAAACAAACCGGTCGGGGAAGATCGGGGTCACATGAAGAAAGAGACTTGTCCCAGTCCTGAGGACGGGATAGTATTGAATAAAGTAGTTTACAAGGGATGTGACACATATAAGGGAGAGATTTAATAAACTCAGCTGGTGAATCAACAAAGGCTGGGAACTAAAACCCTGGGAAGAAGGGCAAGAACCTTTATATCTCCAGAGTTGAAGGCTGGAGAAAGTTCAAGCCAGAAACACACAAGGAGAAAGACGAGATGAAGCTCACGAGTGAGCAAGTTAAAAGAGCAGACAACCTCAGAAAGAGAATCCTTGGCAAAGAAAGCCTAAAAGGAAATCAGGACAAATATAGTTTAGGAAAGCCTGAGCAAAGAGACTGGGAAGAACATGGATGTGATAACAGGAGTGTGAGGAACTACTGGAAGGAAAAGTACTTCAAAGCTGAGGCCACAGAAAACACGACATCCAAGAGACATTTTGAAGAACTAAAAGAGTTCATAAGAAAGACTATCCAAGGATATTATGCTAAGAAGTGTATGAGCCAAAAATAAACCTGTGTATATAAAGATTGTCCAAGAAGAAGAAAAGACCAGGGCAGAAGAGACATTGGGCCTGATCACGACTTGGGCGTTACCGCCGGCGGTATTACCGCCAGCAGTAATAGCCCTACCGCCGAACTCCCCGGGGCTAATAGCGCCGGATCACGAATTCAGCGGTAAAGTAATTCCCCATTCCCCATTGAGCCCATTCGGGAATGCCCCATTCCCCATTGGGCTCAATGGGGAAAATTCACGCTCTTACCGCCGGTGGATTTCCCGCCAGCGGTAATAGCGCGCATTTTCTGCGGATTTCCCCCCAGCTAAGAGCTGGGGCGAAATCCGCCGAAGTCCTGATTTGGCGGACCCTTAAATCCGGCGGTAATAGCGCTACCGCCGGATTTAAGGATTACCACCAAAGTCATGATGAGGCCCATTCTCTTGGCCAGTTAATGTGGATGGAGGACATATTTACTTTGGACTTTCTGACATCTGATAAGCAGATTTAGTTCCTTTAGATAGGCAGGGTATTCCCTTTAGCAATAGGGAGGGACAGGCATTATTATTATAATTGTAATTAAAAGTGAGTACATAAGGTCCTCAATATGTTCCGACTCCTACGTCTGATTGACCACAGCATTTTAAGAAGAACTTCAAGACAAAAGTTGATCCTCTGTTGAAGAGCAAGTACTAAGTATACAATCTTGAAAAAATATTGTGGAAAGTCATGCACTAATGTTTGTCTGGGGAGGTGGATGCATGAAAGGATCTTAAGTCCAATATGAAATTGAAGAGATATGGTGATGCCTGTAAAATAGTGCCAGCCACTGGTCATCAAGCGCCAGCCACTTATCACAAAGAGCTGTAGGACTTGCTTTAAGAAATGTGTATACATTATACCATTGTGCCCATCATGGCTACAGAATGGCTCAGTGCAGAACTAGGAATTAAGACCTATGCGGACTGAATCAATAAATCATCACTGATAACTACCTGATCACGAGGATTGCTGCTATAGTCCTTGTGCTTAGCTTAGCCATCATCTTCACGATGCTTGATATCCCATTAACAGGTGAAATTAAGTCATTGGGCCTCATTCCGAGTATGGCGGTAAGGGATAGCGGCCACCGGTAACGAGACCGGTGGCGGTAATCCCTTACCGCCATACTCCGAGTTCCCTTTGCGCCCTCGCCCTTAACGCCTGCTTTGAGCAGGTGTTAAAGTCGAGGGCGCAAAGGGGCCTCCAAGCCAATAACGGTGACCGTAATGAACGGTCACCGTTATTTGCATCTTCCCCATTCCCATTGAGCCCTATGGGGAAGAGCCTTGGTGAATGGGGAATTACCGCCCCGCCAATCTTGGAATGGGGCGGTAATTCCGCCATCCACCAAGGCGCTGCCGGTCCGAGTACGGCGTCAACCAAGGCGTTAATAGCGCCATTGGTTAGCGCCGTACTCGGAATGAGGCCCATTGTTTGAAACTCCTCACCACTTTCCCTATGGTCTTTGGGGCATTCCAGTATATCTATGTGTCATTTGCTCTTTAGTCTGCAATGATCTATGGACTTGGAAACTTAAAAAAGATTGTTTACTTCCCGGATGATATTCTAGGCAAAAATGCCAGTCTGAAAAATGAGAAGCAGAAAACCTCATATAGACAATTACAAACAGTAGAGTTACGCTGAAACAGAACTTATTAGATGCTATTGTGGACGCTCTAGTCCCATCTGACTAGGACCCACTAAAATCATACACAGGGCTTACTTAATACTATTCCAACGTCATCATTAATTCATCTACTGAAATGGAACCCTTGAGGAATCTACATAAAGTTGTGAATTTTGTGTGGAATACACAGACTGAGCCATGACTCGTGCGCCATGCATGTGACCTTTGGATCACTTGCACCCTGAACTATCAACATTTATCATGGAGTGCACAAGATGTTACGTCGTGTAAGTCCATTTAATGCAGAGAGGACATAGAAGATCCTCAATGGGCACTCTCAAACAGAATATTACTACTCATTAATCAAGCAGGAAATGGTATCACGTGCATCAACAACCACCCATTTCTTTACATATGTAACGGGCAGCAAGTTCTGTTTGCTCACAGGTCATAACATTTAATCCATATCCTCAGTCCAGTCCAGAGGAAACATATCCTCAACCCCACTGCTTGTGAGGCTGACAGCCTGACCTCAAGAGATGTCTATCAAAATCAACCACATACCTAGATAAACGAACAGCCAGGCCTACTGTGCCACCAGGATGCCACCTTGAGGAAGAGAACTCAGTATATTTTTTCAAAATATGTCTTTCTGAGTCAAAGTTTATGAAAACATTGTACTGACCATGACCACATCTTAAAACAGGTCAACTAATATACTGTGAAATGGTTGCTGGTCAAGCAAACATTACCCCACTAGCAGCAGCCATACTGGAAGGTGCCAGACATAACAACAAAGCATAGGCTGGTCATGAGACAGGATGTGATAACTCCATGCTTGGGGAGCACACTAATGAAGAAAAGAGCGAGACATGTTTATTGGTAGGCCTAAATTGACAGAAGAATAGAATACGCAATCAGGAACTGTGAAGAACTAACAGTGGCAAGCACATGTCAATGAAGGAAGCACCTTTGCAGAATGTTATGATAAAATAATAATAATAATAATTTAGCATTTATATAGCGCTAGGAACCCTCAGGTATCTGAGCGCTGCTTATTATTACCCACGGTGTAAGGTGCTCATTTATCAACCTCGCAAGGATGAAAGGCTGAGTTTGGCCCTGCCAGGATTCGAACCTGCCGATGTCAAAGCAAACGCTCTACTCGCTGTGCCACTTGACCAGCGATGTTGAATGCCCGGGATGTCTCTGTGAAAAACTGAGCCTGCACCTCATAGGAATTTTGGAACACATGATCCATGGAAACAAGCAAGGAGCAATGTTTATGGGATCATTTTGGAAATGGATCAAGTTAAGAGACATAATGGCCAGTACCACCATCAACACTAATTTTTAGGAGGGAAAGATATCCAACAGGTTTGTCACCAAGAGCAGGGTTCAACTCACCTCATAAAATAATCACAAATTCCTTAGTGACCAATACATACAACAGAACAGGACAGTATAATACTACCATTAAGTAAATGGTCAAGTGGAAAAGGCCAACCCCTTCATAAAGGAGAGTCCCCAAACTCCTGTGCTGCAGCCATGAGTCAAGCATGAGAAACAGGTGTACTGTATTAGTAGCCCAAAGGATGACTCCTAACTCTCTTACAGGCATGGCCCAGTTTCAGATGATTAAAGCTAGAAGGGATTGGTCCACCTTGGCGTCCACTTGGATACCCGATATTCCTACTATTAGCAAACATCAGATACATACTACACAGAGTCAGTAAGTGGCAAGAAACAAGGAACGTATGATACTACACACTGTGCTGTCCGACCTCTTCATGTGCCACCAGGGGTCGGATTACAGAAACTTTGCACCGGTGCAAGTGCAAAGTTGCACGGTATTAGCACTAGGGCAAAGTTTGCCCTATTTTTAAAAACAGCGGCACACACTAGAAAACTACTGCACCATGACAAGAACAGTTTGGCATATTAAAAGCACCAGGGCAGAAATTGCCCTAGTGCAAAATGTATACATTTGCATTTTTGCATCAGGGCAAAGTTTGCCCTAGTGCTAATACCCTTCCGTATTAGCACTAGGGCCAACTTTGCCCTGGTGCAAAAATGCAGTAGAAATGCATCTCTTTTTGTACTAGGGCAATTTTTTCACTGGTGCTTTTAATATTCCAACCTGTCCTTGTCATGGTGCAGTAGTTTTCTATTGTGTGCCGCTGTTTTAAAAATAGGGCAAACTTTGCCCTAGTGCTAATACTGTGCAACTTTGCCCTTGCCTTGGCGCAAAGTTTCTGTGATCTAGCCCCAGATATATTGTACAAGTAAGATTATCCAACGCAAGAAAGGGACAGGATTGAACCCCATTGAATGAAAGTTGAGACAAGTTCATTGAAGGTACAGACCATCTGAGAACAGGACAGCAAGTGCACGAGACTCAGAAATAGATTGACTGAGTGGAGGAAGAGGAACCAGTCTGGACTGATGCAAATTACCCAATGAGTATTTTGAACAGGTGAAAAAGTGTCTCCCCTGCACATGAAAATCCAGTCCTCGGCAGATCATATTGTGAAACACAGTTCCTATGGAAATACAGAATGTAGTCACTATATTGTTTGTTAGCAAAAAGAGATATGTGGCAGTCTAGTGTTCTCCCACCCTGTGCTCTGTATGAGCTGTATGAAACATGTGAATGTGCAGGAGCATGTGCCTCAGCAATGAATACTCTGGCACACATAGGATTATGGGCAATGGTGGGAGATCATTGTGAATGGCTGTGCCCCCCTCTTACTCCCATATTCTTCAAGGCATGGTCTTCAATGCAAGTTGTGTTTGCTTTAATAAAAGCAGTTAACAAATGACTGCAGGGATCTGAGACCAAAATATGAACACAACAAACTTAAATGGTAAAAGTATGTTTTACATCTCGTTTCCACACTAAGGGCCTCATTACACGGATGGCGGAGAACCATGGCGCTATTAGCGCCATGGTTGATGCTGGTAAAATACCGGCACCGCCTTGGCGGAAAGGGGAATTACCGCCCCATTACAAGGTTAGCGGGGCGGTAATTCCCCCTTCCACCATTGCCCTTCCCCATTCCCATTTTTGCCCCATAGGGCATAATGGGAATGGGGAAGGCGCTAATTACGGTACTGCAAATTGCGGTACCGTAATTAGCTCCCTGGGTCCCTTTGTGGGTTGGTTTTTAACGCCTGCAAAAAGCAGGCATTAAATCCCCCAACCCGCAAAGGGACCTCGTAGTAAGGTGGTAAGGATTTACCGGTACCGGTATTTTACCGGTACCAGTAATTCCTTACCGCCATCCGTGTAGTGAGGCCCTAAGTCGTGTTTGTTCTTGTCTACACAGTAACTCCCGAAGTAGGCTTTGAATTGCACACAGGTACACAGGCCTTTGTGTAGGCCTTGCATAAGTATTTTCCAGGCACTGTCATATGGCACTTCCCGGCCATAAAAGAGCAAAAGCTGACAAGTAGTGTTAGTGAATGGGCATGTTATGGCAGTGTCTGGTGAGTGCCTGTTACTTATACATAAGAGCCAAAACTGTTGGATTTGCTAATATTTGTTTTAATAGGAATTCATTTAAAGGAATGGTTGAAAGGTCACACATATTTCTGAAGGCACCCTTGGATAAGACATGTTATTACACCACAAGCTGGTTTACCGTTGCAACTAGGCCATTACCCTTCAGAAGACTGCTTAGAAATAACATTGGTATTGCCTTAAAAAAAACAGAGCTAGCTTAAAGGTACCCATAGGGTGTGCCTTTAGATGGAATGGAGCAGGTATTGGATGGGAATGGCCACAGGAACTGGAACTAACATTGCCATAGATGTTCAATTGTTGGGTAAAAAGCCAACCAAAACCAACAGGCTGTGTGTTCCTCCTCACATCCTATATCTCTCCTATATTCACTTCCCATGCCAATGTTTTCGAATTATAGGCAGAACTTACAAAACTAAAAATCATTCATGAGGGGATGCATATTTTTAATACATCTGAAGGAATTTCCTTTGTCTCAAGAAATAAACCTACTGCTATTTGAATATTTTTCAGATGGACTCAGCAGATAATGAAGGCAAACTGTTAAGAACTTGTGCAAAGGGAACCAAGGGTAAGTTGTTCAAAGAAGGTCCCACAGTGTGAGCATAACTCTGTAGCATGCTTAGCTGCATGCATTCTACTTGTGTAATTAGCAATTTAATATCTTCCATGAGTTTTTGTTTTGTTTTTTAAACAATTACACAGACACACACACACACACATATATATATATATTTGCTTGTACCACGTTAGCCAAGGGTATTCTATTTAAACAAGACAACAGGATGATGCCTTTGTTAGGCAAGCAAAGTCATTTATTTGCAAGCTTGCAGAATCTTCAGATCACTTCATCAGACATCAGACATAGGAAGAATGACACTCTTGGAATAGCAGGACAGCTTAGAAATTCACTCTGGAATGCCTTATCTGTTTGTGCCTGTGTTTCTGATTCAGGGTTCCTTAATAAGGAGTCATGCACTTAAGAAGTTACCTTCTGAAGCTATTCCAAGAACTACAGTGGTCCTATACCTTATGAAGTGATCTAAAAATTACTAACTAAGGTATCATCACGTTGGCCTTTTTAGATTTTCTG
This sequence comes from Ambystoma mexicanum, assembly GCF_040938575.1. NCBI lineage: Eukaryota > Metazoa > Chordata > Amphibia > Caudata > Ambystomatidae > Ambystoma > Ambystoma mexicanum. The sequence continues at coordinate 557,166,497 of NC_090933.1, read as the reverse complement.
GATCAACACTATATTTCAAGTGAGAGTTTACAATCCAATTGTCTGACTAAACTTAAATAGATGAGGCCATTCTTAATCTTCTGAATCACTGACAGATACTAGTCATTGGTATTTCATAATCAGGCTCTGACACAATGACTTTTCAAATGTTGTATCATGTTTTATTGATCCTCTTTCTTTTTAATAGTATAATGCTGTATGGTATTTGTGGTATTGATGGCTTTATAATAATTACACTTTTGTGTTCTGTCAAACCTTTATGCCTTCAGCGAGTTAGTCTGCTTGTGTGAGTTGAAAGCCAGGCTATTGGGGAAAGAAGGCAATTTCAAACAGTCCAAATGCTGCGCACACCATTGTACATCATTTTATTTTTCCTTCTCCAAATGCAATCCGATAAAATGAACATGATCCATCATTATTGATGTCCAAACCTATTGCTTTAGCTGTGAAATTACTTTTGCTTTTGTTATGAAGTCATAACAATTCCTAATTTGCTGTATTAACAATCAATACCTCATTACATAGAAATCATTGGCATGCACACTGTTCATCCTCCAATTTCCAGGACTATTGTGTTGTGCTAGGCTGCCGCTGGTAAATCAAACTATTAAATTGTCTGGCAATAGAAGTTGGCTTCATGCATTGTTTTTTTAAAGACGGGTCTGGTGTTAAAGTATGTGTCTTCAAGCAAGGCTTCTGCCATTCCCAAGCCCTTCTGTGAGTTACACTGAGTGAGTGCAGGTGAGTGTGTGCTAGGTGTGGTGTGTGTTCAATTGTTTGCAAGTTGGTAATCGTTCGATGTGTTTGGTATACATTTTAACTTGTCATTAGGAGCAGGTGTTCAGTCAGCATAGATATGATGAGGTGTTAAGAGTTGCTGGTCGGTGTAGGGAAATGTGATTGAGTAAGCTATAGATATGTGTGAGGATTTGTTTGGGTGAAGGTGGTTAACCAAGTGATTAGTGCCAGTATAGATTTCACTGGGTTTCAATTATAGTACGCAATTGGGAGATAGAACTTAGTTTACAGAATAAAGTTGCATACCTTAAATAACAGGCATAGATTAATGACATTGCACCAAGAAGCAGGCTTTGGGTATTGGTCAAGTCTAGACAGCAAAGAGTGCAAAACATAGCAAAGCATAAAATGTCACATAAGAAAACAGTGCTACACATCACTTGACAATTATAAAGGACATCTGGAATGTAGAGCGGCAGACGTACACATCATCTCTAGTGCACGCCCCCTCACCTCTGTCATACTGGAATAGCAGCAAGAGAGCAATGTGTGTGACACCAGGTATCGTCCCAGTACCACATCGAAGATACTAGCGACATTATGGACTCAGACAAATGTATCAAATGTACCTCGCACTGACGTGGTGGAAGAATGTCTACATACACCACTGGACATAGAAGAGTTATAAGAGAAATCAGACTGGAGCAAGGTGACGTCATAAAGAGAAGATCCGAGGACGCACTGATATGATATGCAAATGCTTAAAAAATGAAGATGCAACTCATGTAACAAGGTATGCAAATACGAATAAATCATATACACTAAGAAAATTAGTAAGAAGAGAATCGGTAAATGTATATATGCAGAAATGCAAGATATGGAAGCTTGCTGCAGAAGAAAATAAAACGCGAGTAAAGCAGCCATGATGAAAAGATGGACGTCGGAATCATGTTAAAAGTAACCAAATTAACTCAGAGACACATCAGGGCTGCAGTGCTGAAAGGTGCCGGAAAACAGCTTTGTGCATGGAACAAAGAATATGTGTCCGGCTCAGGGTCAAGAATGCCATAATGAGAAATAACTACAAGGCACAAGGGGAATCAAAGAGAATAAGCTACACACGCACAACAGATTTCTCTTAGATTAAGTAAAGGCTAAAACATTTGCAAGTGCCAAGAATTGAACAAATTAAATATGCAGAAAGCACAGGCAAGACGAAGTAACCAAGTCTCCAGAGACCAAGAGGAGTAATAGCACCCAGTATAGTTGAATTAAATAGCACTAAATAAAAGGTTGAAATTGACAAAATTGTGGTCTCCTGACATGTGATTGAGGACTCGAAACAAGGTCTATTCATTAAGCTCCAAATGCAGATAAAGATGTACCTACACTCCTTTAAAAATCCCAAAGAAGAGAACAATCAGCAAGGTCAACTACAAAGAAAAAGCCTTGGTTTAGGGCCTAACTGATGAGAGATGGTAGGCTAATTGACCAAGTGGGTAGTAGTCTGACGTTGTTCACTGCACCTGTGTTTCTTTTGCTCATGTGCTGCTAACAAGCCGAATGTCCAAGGTTGGGAGAGAATTCCAATCAATCATGAGGGCCTATGTAGCAGTGTAATATACAATGTTGCAGAAGCCAATCTGCTGCTGTTATTCTGCTACTAAACTGTATTATACGTATTTAGATGTAGTTCAAGGCGTGTAAACCAGATAAGGGGCAGCCAATTATATTACTAACACCTAAACAATGTATAAGTGTATATGGTCCCTCCTTTCGATAGGTTTTTATTGTTTGCCACATAGGATGACATCACAACTGACATACATCAAGGTATATAAATTCATACGCGGGTTGCCCCACACTAAGGTGATAATCCCTCCTACACAGTGGGGATATAATATCTATTTAATCAAGAAAGAAGAGACATGTACATAAACCCAATACGTTATCCACAACAATCTGAAACCTGTTTACATAGCCCACTCACCAAATAAAGGCTATGTTAAATTTCATAAATGACATGTATTCAATATTTAAAACATCATATTTAATTCATTTGCTAAACAGCACAAGTATCAAAAAACATTTACATAAAAAGAGCATTAAATCACATAAAAAATACACAATATTATAAAAGTGGTGGTAACACCACACATCTTCAAGTTAAACAACTACTTGAACATTCTGCACAGTAGCTAATTCAACTGTTCTTATTTGCTACTGTGCGTAACAGCTAAGCCCGACTTATATAAGTTTCTGTCCTGAATGTTGTTACAGAGAGAAGTCAAAAAGAAGCACAAGACAATTTTCCGCCCCTGAAGAATGTCCGGTTATTAACAACATTCAGGACAGAAACTTATATAAGTCGGGCTTAGCTGTTACGCACAGTAGCAAATAAGAACAGTTGAATTAGCTACTGTGTAGAATGTTCAAGTAGTTGTTTAACTTGAAGATGTGTGGTGTTACCACCACTTTTATAATATTGTGTATTTTTTATGTGATTTAATGCTCTTTTTATGTAAATGTTTTTTGATACTTGTGCTGTTTAGCAAATGAATTAAATATGATGTTTTAAATATTGAATACATGTCATTTATGAAATTTAACATAGCCTTTATTTGGTGAGTGGGCTATGTAAACAGGTTTCAGATTGTTGTGGATAACGTATTGGGTTTATGTACATACATCAAGGTATAACATCTTTGTGTAATTGAAATGTAGAAGACAGTGTGTGAGCTGCAATTTGTTTGTTCACCAGGTTTCCCTAATTTATTTGAGCTGATAATAGAATAGTATTTTGCCATATTCTTTGAGTCTGTCCGGTTATTTGGGTCTGAGATTGCTTGTTGGTAATTCCATCTGCCACTTGGAGCGCTCCAGGTGCTACTGCACAGTGATTTACATGGATTTAAGTCTGCATGGCATCATGTTGTGATTAATACATGGCTTCTCTGGCTGCCAGAAATATGCCGATCTGGTCCAATGCTTGTGTCTCCCTCCATGTACTTCAGCCCTCTGGTATTCAACTTCTGTCATTAGTGGACAGCGTAGGTGAGGCCGACGTTTACCTGCTGTGTTGCGTTCCTTCCTTTTGGCGGGAATGTCCCCCAAAAATCTGCTGTGCCGGCTTCTCATTGCCCATCTCTGCTGTCCCTTTGAGGGCAGTTCCCCCCAAACTCATGCTATAACTACCATCCTGATCCTGTGCCTCTGCAGGGCTTTCCCACACTCTGGCTCGGTGTTAACCTCTTTGCCCCACCAGTCCAGCTCCTGTGATCCCGCCTTTCCTCTCTGTGCCTCCCCTCAACCAAATGTGCATACTAGCCCTGCTTCATGTCCCCTGACATCTTTGCTGCTGCCCCAGTGTTAGTTCCTCTCCTGCACACTCTTGTCTGCTGATGTTCTTGTTCAGGCCAACCCATATGATCACATGAAGTCATTTAAACAATCTGTTAGCAATGACGTCTCCTCTGTGTCATTGGCAGATTATGTTTTCTTGCTTGCACCTCTGCATGTGGCATGATCCATCTGGTGGTTGGGTCTTATGCCATGCTCCAACACCTAAGATTAACAATTCTAAAGCACATCACTCTTTATTTTCATTACACATTTTTGGAGCTAAAGGCTTGCATTTGGGTTAATTTGCATAAGAAAAATATTTTGCTTGTGTGGCTCCAATATGAATCTTGTGCGGGTTCTCTGCAGCCGGCACTACAGCTACTAGAAGTCCTTGCTGCAAAATTAACATCATTTTAGAACACCTGCACTGGCTACAAACTGCAAGATAACCCTGCCTCCCTAATGCAGTGATGAGCCCTGACAATGTTTGGAGGAGACCAGGAAGTTGAGAAGCATGCTGAGCAGGGAACCAGAATGAGCCCCTGCCACCTGTTCTGTTAACCTATATGGAGTCTTGGAAGGTGGCAGCTCCAGACTTCTATTGCGTACCTCACCAGGGTTACTCATGCAAGGATTTGGAGGGCCACACTGTGGACTACCACCCCTCTACTGTGGGTGAATGGATGGAGGTTAAGCGGGTTACCTTCAATCTAACACTACAGCTACCAGAAGACCTTACTACAAAATTAACATTAATTTAGAACACTTTCCCTAGCTGCAGGCTGCAAGTTAAGACTACCTCCATGATGAAGTGATGAGCACTGAAAACATCTCAAGGAGAAGATCACATAGCTGAGAGGCATACTGAGTAGGGAACCAGAGTGCTCATCTCCCTCCTGTTTTGAGATACACATATATATGTAAGTAAATTACTTTAGTTACTATGCAGTCAACACAACCCTTCAAATCCAGCAGATGTGAAAAGTCATGACCAGCTTAACTCAGTGCGCTCCTGTTGATGTCCCCCACAATGATATGTCCCCCATAATGCCATTGTGTATGTCATTGTGACTCCCTTCTCTTATAAAATGTATGTACTCATGGGTTTTGCAATGTGAATGCGCCGAGTTAACCTGGTCATGACTTCCCACGTCTGCTGAATTTCAAGGGTTTTGTTGTGTTAAATCTGCTCAACTTAAACGCACTTTAACTAAAGTTTTTTCAGTGAAATTCAAGGGTTTTGTTATACCATAGTTTTTACGGACCACTACCCATGGCCTTCGGCCGTGTCCACTGTACATGTTCCCCCAATATGTTTCTTTTGAACCCACTAGATGGACACAGCCTTTAGCCTTTGGCCTTTGGCCATGCCCATTGTATATTTTAAAATGCTACCGGGCCACTAGCCATGGGCTTTGGCCGTGTCTGCTGTACATGTTCCCCAAATATGTTTCTTTCGGTCCCATTAGGTGGGCCACTATACATGTTTTTTGTGCCCAGTAGCTGGGGCCTTCGGTCTTCGGCCATGCCCACTCTATATTTTAAAACACTACCAGGCCACTAGCAATGGCCTTCAGCCATGGTAAGTGGCCACTGCCCCAATATGTTTCTTTTGGACCCATTGGGTGGCCATATATGTCTTTTGGGCCAGCGGGCCAGGGACTTCAGGTATGCCCCCTGAATATTTTAAAACACTACTGGGCCACTAGCCATGGCCTTGGCCATGTCCACTGTACATGTTCCCCCAATATGTTTCTTTTGGACCTACTAGGTGGCTAAGGCTGTGTCCACCTTTCTGTTCCTTGAAGTAATCAAGTAGCTGCATCCTTCTGCCACTCCCATTACCCCCCACTTCACTGTAGCTGGTTTGTTTGTTTTTATTTTTTTATTAGTTCATTACAAACTTTTAAAAAGAGGGAAAAAAAAGAAAAAGACAAACGTCCAAGGTCCTTTACAAAGGTGAAGAAACAATGGTATCCCATCAGACAACAATGTCCTTCACCTCCAATGTATTCGCCAATTCTCTCAAGTATGCTGTTAAAGCAAATAACAGTTGTTTATTTGATCCTTCGTGCATCATGCTCTACACGCCCTCCATGTTTCGGCATGTCTTTAGAATGGTCACTTTTTTTGAGATTAATTGTTCTTAGTTACTTTATATTCATGCAAGACAGGACAAGATGCTCATCCTCTCTTGAACAAAAGTGGCACGCCTTATCATTTCTATCTGTCTTCTTCCAGAAATGTATGACTTCTTTGGTGCGGAACAATTTAGGCGGAACATAATGAAGTGTTTCCTTCTTGTTGGACAGGGAAATCTCTCCAGCTATTTTGGGAGCTTGCTGAGTGCCCTTGCTTCAGGAGGGGGCATTTTCCATCCACCTGTATTTCACCCTTTGATCTACAGTTTCACACCAATCCAATCCCCATAATTCTTTCTTTACTTTGGATTTTGCAGGAGTGTCTCGGCGTTCGTTTCAAGTTGTCGGAGCAAATTTTCGCAGTTTGCTTTCCACTGGGTAAAGATGGAGTCTGTTGGTATTCTGCCTACAATGCTTAGAATTTTAAAATGGGGTAGCTCATCTGCCCCCAAAATTCTCCTGTGTAGGGTTAGAGGGTTCCACTGCATTCTAGCATTAATTGATATTAAGCCCAGCTCATAACATATGCAAACCACTGGAGTTGGAGTACATTTGGCCAAAAAAGGTTCTCACACCATGTCCAAGTAGTAAAAGAACATCCCGGCATTGTTTCTGCACCAAAAATCAGAGCTGGGATTGCCTTTGCTCTATAAAAAATCTTTTTACTGGCTTTAGGCTGAATTTACAAAATTGTGGCCGCTTGAGCTCCCAGCATTTCACATTTTCTTTTTATATTTAGTACCATCGGTCCATCAGTTATGTTGGTATTTATCGTTGCTCCAAGATATTGGACTTGATTCACACATGCAATCGGTGTGCCTCCGATTGACCATTTGTGTTTGTGTGCCATCTGTCCCTTTTTTGTCCCTCTAAGATTTTGCATCACCAAAATCTCAGTCTTTTTTGCATTTATCACTAGACGGTTTATAGCTGTATAACCTTACAGTGCTGCCAGTTTTCTTTGTAGCCCAGTTGGTGTTTGATCTAAAATGACCATATTGTCAGCATATGTCCTGGGTCCCAGTTCTTGGCCATTTATCTTTGGAGGAAAGGATCTGACTCCATTCATGTTGTTTTCAGCATCTGCTGTATATAAGTTAAATAAGGTTGCTCCTAAGGGGCAACCCTGCTTTATCCCTGTTCCGTTTTTATTGGAGCAGATAAGGTACCTGCCTCATTCAGCCTGATTTGTATGGTTGTATCAGAATATAGTTCTTGTATTGCTTTCAGCAACTGATGGGGGCAATTAATTTTCATCATCCTGGCCCAAAGCAGCTCCCGGTCCACGCTATCAAGGGCATAGGCTAAGTCTACAAATGCCACATACACTTTTGTTCTGTTTTTAATTGCTTCCATCTTTATCAGGTTTAGGAGCAATAGGTTTAAAGAACAGCCAACTCCTTTAACAAAACCTGTTTGTCGAATGGCAAATTGTTGAGTTGACATAGTCCAGGTTCCAACTTCCGCTAAGGAAGCAAGCAGAGAGGGAGCCAAGCACAGCAAATCAGGATGTGAGTTCCTAAACTGATCCTGTGAATGCAGTCAATCATCTGGAATGGGTGTGTTAAGGGTTGTTTCAGTGACTTTCTATGTGTTTCAAGGGTGTATCACATGAAAAGAAGTGCCCATACGCAAAGGTTAAACTAAAAAAAGAATTCCGTGCAGCAATATGCAAAGGTCAATCAACCTGTTGCTGAACTTACACTTAAATGTGTTTGGTGTAAATGAGGCGTGAGAATTGTGAGAGATGAACTGTTGCCTTACAAAAGAGTGGGATGTGTATAGAAAGTGGAAGAACGTCGAAGAACAAAATTTTGAATTATGAGAAACAATAATGCTGTATAAAATGATTTATTTCACATACGAATGCATTCCAGAAATGTGTTCTGGTGCCAGTTGAGCAGGACAAACCACCACCTAAATCGGTGTAATTTGTTCTACATTTGTGAACCAAGTGTAGCTTGCAGTTTTTGTGCCCCCTTGCCTAAATTGCGGATACATTCACTCACAACATTTATGAATCCCATTTTCTGGCAAAGGTTATGACTAGGCACTCATCTATCTTCCTCTCTACCTGTGGTGTTCCCCAGGGGTCTCACCTCTCGCCCTGGCTTTTCAGCCAATACCTGGTAACTCTCGCCCACTGCATTGCCATTTTCTGCTCAAATTTCCAGTGCTGCGCTGACGACACTCAACTCATTTTCAGGCTGCCCTCGGCCACCTCCTCTCCCTCTCTAATCCCTGATTGCCTAACTGCCATTCAAGATTGGTGTGTCGCCAATGATCTTTGAATGCCAGCAAGACAGAGATCCTCCTCATCGGCAAACCTTCACCATCCTTTCCCCTCGCTCTCTGGCCGGCCTCCCTTGGCCCTCCTCCTACCCCCACATTGCGAGGCTAAGAACCTCAGGGTCATCTTTGACTCCACATTTTCCTTCTCCGCCCACAACTCTGATGTCTCTAAAAAGTCAAACTTCCTACTGCACCTCCTCAGAGGTACTCTGCCTTTCCTCTCCTTCCCCCAGAAGCTCACTGTCTCCCAAGCTCTGGGTCTCTCTAGGTTGGACTATTGTAACAGCGTCTTTCTAAATCTACCTACCTCTACTCTCCGCCCTCTGCAATTAATCCACAACAGGACTGCTAGACTTGTCCTTGGGCTCAAGCCCTGGGATCGTATCTCTCCAGCTCTGAAATCTCTCCATTGGCTCCCAGTGGATGCAAGGTTTAAATTCAAAACCCTCTGCATTGTCCACAAGGCTTTCTGGGACCTGTGTCCAAAATACCTTCAGCTATCCCTGTGCAAATACCTCCCCTCTCAAGCTCTTCACTCCTCTACCTCTAACTCCCTCAGGGTCAGTCGTTTTTCAAAGATGCGGGCTGGGGTAGATCTCTGTCTGCAGCTGGGGCCTCCCTCTGGAACAGCCTCCCTGCCACTCTAAAACTTGATGAGAACCATCTCTGGTTCCGTAAGCACCTCAAGACCTTCCTCTTTGATTCTGCCTTCGTTTCCCCTCTCCCGGTTCCATGTGTTAAAATTGCAGCAAAAATGGCTGTTTACACAAACAATTGCGGCAAAAAGGCTGTGGTTTTGCCACTGCCATCCATGTAAAGGATGTGGGAGACACCCCCACAACCCCCGCTCTCCTTAAATGGTATAATGGGGTACACCTGTACCAGGTCAATCCACAGCATTTTTTGAGATTTTTTGTAAAGGCGTTATTTTTGCTGCAATTTTATTACTGCATACCCCTCTCCCCTGCTGATCTGTTCTCTCTTGGCACCGTGCACCTGGCCACCCTTTGTCCTCCGGGCCCAGGTACCTGCTCACCCTGCCACCCTCCCGCACTCCCTCCGGGCAACCCCTTGCAGTGGGGTCTGTATCTGTACCCATTCAGTCCCCACCCCCTTTTACTTCCTGCACTTATCAGACCTACCCTGTCTGCTGCTTACACCCAGCACTTGCCACTTGCTGGCTGCACTACCACTGTTTGTTGCCTTTATTATTTATTTATTATTATTTATCTGTTTCTCCTTTGCTCCGCACTTTCCACTTCTCCCCATTCTATGCACTTTTCCCCTCCCCCTCTCCCATGCACTTGGGCATTCTCAATGTCACTGGGCCTAGTAAGATCCCTGTGTTCTCCACTGTTCCCCTCCCTTGCCTTGTCGCTCTCTGAAACACTTGTGTAAAAGCACGATAGAAATAAAATATCAATTCAATTGATGTAACTTAAGTCTAGCATCACTTATGGCCGAAAACAGGATTCTTCATGCAGGATCCCATGCACCATCCCTGATCTTTGTGTGTCAAACTCGCTCACTCGCTCACTCGCTATCAATCTCGCTCCCTTTTACGCTTATCACCTTTTTTGCTTTACCTTTCTCTCCCTTTTTCTTGCTGTCTCTGTCCCGCTCTCTTTAATGGTGCCTCTCCCCCGACAGATTCCTTTATTTCTAATTTTGCCTTGCGCTCCTTCCTCTCTCCTCACAAGATCGCTCACTCTTTTCCTATTACTCTCTCTCCCCATCGCCCCTCCATCACTTTCTCGTTCTCTTCAATGTCTTCAAATCTCTCAAGAACCCCTCACCCTCTCTAACCCTTCGCGCCCCCTCTCACTGTCTCGCGCACACTCTTCCCTCATCCTTGACTCTCTCTGTCCCCTGGTTCTCTCTCTCGCTCTCGCTCTCTCTCTCTGTCTATCTCTCTCTCACACACGCATACGTGCACTGCACAGCCAGAGTAGCAGTTGACGTTGTTTTTGAAAGATGGGTCATGTTGCAGGCGACTCAGGCAATCCGTTTTGCATACCGCTTGGGCAGCTACCGACCAACACCAACTTGTAGTACTCACTACGGAATTGTAACCGTCCTTTCTATCCCTTCATTTCCTAGCCACTCACTGCAAATAGTACCTGACCTACAAGACAACTCAATTCTAAAAAACGCCGTGAGACAGGTGTTTCTGATGTTGTGTTTATTGTGAAATAAGTCACCTGTGTTTGGATACTACCGCTGTTGTCATCACAGAGAGGCAGGTGCAGCCTGCGACAAGCACTGCCCCCGACATGTAAATTCATTCATCTCCCTTCTGTTTTGTTGACAGTGCAAGTGGACTCCATCGCAGAGAGGCTCAGGTAAGGACTCACATGCTGCGCGTGGCGTTTCCTAATCATTTTCTGCCCACAGCTCTCTCGGATAAAAAGCGCGCACCGCAAGGGCCGAGTGAAGCCATGCCAAGACGAATGTTCTTAGCTGAACGATGGTTCTCAGGTTTGTGTTTTGTTTTAAGAAAGGGGTGCTATGCAAAGTGTGTCATGAGACGGTAGACCGCTCGGTACAGCAGGTGTGAGAAGATTATAATAGAATATTTTAAAACATGCGCTTGAGTGTGTACGTACGAAACTGCTGTTATGTTTTATGTTTATAGATGGCTTAAACCGACAAAGTCAACTTTTAAATGCAATCCGTTGGTTGTGGGGGAGGTTGTGAACCGTACGGTGCGATCTTTGTCACAGGTGACGTCATGGAAAGTGATATCACAGACACGCGCCTGTGGGGGAGGCAATGGCTAGCCCTTGATTTATGTTTTTATGACAGTATGCTCTCCACGAAAACTAAAATAGCAGGAATGGCTAGAATGTTTTAAATGAATCAGAACAACTAGCATTGCGCCGTGCGGCCTTGCAAACCACACATTGGTGGAAAGCCCAGGGCTAGTTTGCCACCGGTTGGTCCTCTTCTGCAGGGGATCTGACGGGCTATGAAATGGGGAAACGGAAGATTGCCCAACGCAATGATAGTGGTCCGGCTTCATCAGAGGTGGACTGGCCTATAGGGAACTCTGGAGATTTCCCGGTGGGCCTCTGCGCCCTGGGCCTCTTTTGTGTGGTATTTCCAATTTTCTCATAGGAAAAGCATTGGGCTTGCTGAAAATGTGTCATATGGGGCCACTTTTCAAATTATTTCCAGGGCATCTTTTGGTCCCCAGTAATTATTTCCAGGGCCTCTTTTAGTTCCCAGTCCACCCCTGGGCTTCATTCAAAGCCTTGCCTCCATCACATGTGTAGTGCACAAATGTCCCCCTTAAAGAAGAAGTTGTGCTGTTCGAAATCCGGTTATGCTGCATTGCATTACTTTCTGATTTGACTCGGTTTTTAATTACTTTTCTGGTAAATATTTTTCACCTGTCCTCGAAAAGGTAAACCCACAGAGCAGGTACTATGATTATAATGTGTGAGGGGCCGCAATTGTTTGATGGACCTGCTGCAGCACGTTGTGGATCACACGTTTATAGCATGGATCATTTAATATTTATTGAGGCTGATACAATGACTAACACTGAGTTGGCACATGCCCTCCTACCTGGGAAGGGACGGGCAAGCAGCAGACAGAGCTGTAGTGGTATTAAGCTTAGGAGAGCTTCACCCGGTCACACAGCAGAATAGCAGACAGCCCCCACGCATTCTGGATGGTGGGAGCTCCTCTTGCTTCTTGGGTGCCATTGACAAAGCTTCTATTAAGTAGTGAACTTTGAGAGCCACTTCGACATATGTTATAGGAAATAACAATGCCACATAATTGTGACAACTATGGCACCTGGCGTGCTTCATTGGTACGTCTAGAACCACGAGATGGGTTTCTCACTATTGTTCTTTGATCAGTCGCAATTCTTCCAAACATCTTTCACGAGAATACCCGAGAATCCAAAAGGTTTGAATGAACTTAATGACTGGCCTGTAATTTGGCACAAGATTCCACTTTCAAGGTCTTTATCGATTGAAAGATCACTGTGTTGTAACCCCTGAGGCACCATACACATATCTCAGTCATGCAAGACCGTCATTCCCATGGTTGCCATCAGCAGGTCACACTGATTTCACAATAACAATCTAGTAAAGGGTGTAGTTGGGTAACAGGTTTGCATCATCAGTGTGCAGGACATGTCTGTGCATTAGACAGTATAGTACAAATGGAGCCGACTGTCTTCTTTGTTTCATGCAAAGCAGAGTCTGGTGCTTTACTTTCTGTTTGTGCTGCCTATTGTTAGTTCCTTGTCAGGTCCCTATCACCGATACTTTGAATTTGCTTATCTAAACTGGTGGCGTGGTCAATGTGTAGGTTACATCTTGTTCGCTTGTTTGATGGGGTGATCATTAGTACACCTTCCTTCTGAGTCCTCTCTGGCTCCTAGCTCAGGGTGGGATGTCTTCAGCTGATCATTTTCTATTAATGGCAAGCAATTTCAAAACCTCTCCTTTGCTCTTCCAGAGTACACCTGGATTCACACTGGTCCCATCTCTGATAGATCTAGTTTTAGAATATTCTTTGTAGTCCCTCTTACGTACCACTGTGTTTGGGTTTCAGAACAAAGATGTATTCTCTCGATTTGTATTGCTCAGAATGCAAACTTGAACCATCCCTTTGTTATCAGTTCAGACCTCAAATGTGTTCCATTGATTAACCTCACAAGGTTCGAGGACTAAGTCATTGCCACCCATATTGGGGTTTGCGATCTCCATATTGGATGCACACTCCTTCGGAACGCAAATCCACGCACTGAGTTATCTGACTGGCCTAATTGGGCAAAGAAATGTACCATGAATAAAAGGATTCCAAAAAAGACACATTTTGTCAAGAATATGGCTTCATTGCGTATACTCCCGAGCACAGTCGCTGCAGAATTTTCTGGGTGGTTGCGATTTTATTATAGAGCAGCGTGGACCTCTAAAAATCATGTGACTCACAGAAATCTGGGGCTGCCTTTTGACTTCTGAAACCCATGGTATTTTGGAGCCGCAAAGAAAGTGTCCAATAGATCTGAACTACATGTGTTTTAATCATGTTTGTTGGCATCAGCACTTCCAATCAGATGTCTTTTGGTTGAGAATGATTTCTCCTTTTATGAGCATCGAGTACGCTATCTGTACTTATATACTCCACTACTTACCTTCTCTGTCTAAATTAACATCTTTATGACCCAGAAACCAAGGTACAAATAGTATTGTGTCTATTTTTATTATGAGCTCCATCCATGCTTAAAAAAGTAAAATATCTGTATAGCACCAGTGAGCTTTGTGCTAGCAATGTATTTGTTTCTATTGCTAGTTTGGATTCAGTGTGTGTTCTGTTTTTAATACAGGTCAATGTGGGTTCCCTGTATGTGCTAGACATAGAAAAAAAAACGATTAGAATTTGCAGCATGGATCAGCTCAAGAACCTGTTGCAATGCTCGTGCAGATAGGGCTTGGCATAGCAGTGGGCCATGATTCAAGCACGTGATGGCAGGGAGCCCTTCTTTGCAGGCTTTTTCTGCTAAACAGATAGGTGGTTCAACGAGTTTGGAATCACCTAAACCCAGGGTGATCCCTATTTTGTCCAAACTAGTTTGAGAAGAACTAGTTTACAGAACGACCCTAGTTGTATGCTATGAACCTATAATTTAGATAATGATAAACTGTACAATTAGTGTTTCCCCCCATTGTTAAGTCACTACTTAAACATTGGGGTAACGTTGTGTGGACCTGATTTACAAAACGTTTTCCAATGGGATTGTAAATAAGGCTCTTTCAGTCATACATTGTTTTTCCAAGATAAGGGGAGAGTAACAATGTGGTTAGGGTTGCCATTCATAATATAGGTCTTTCATGATGTTTTATAAGAAAAGGAAGATGGCTTACAGTTAAGGTTAAAGATTTGTAGCGCAATACAAGTTATGTGAACCTTTTCACTGTCTTTAGAATGTGAAAACAGTCCAGTTTACGATGGAAATCATGCAGGTTCTGGCATTGAAAGGTTTACATTACACTGATATATTGTGATACCTTGTGTTGTTTTCATTTCTTGTGCATATACATGTGAATGCAAATATGCATTGTCCCATATAGTGAATTTGGAAAAGACATTAAAGTGAAAGATAGGCTTAGAAGGCGCCATGTCTCATATTTTTATTATGAAGTGATTTTCGTGAGTGCTATTGTTTCATTCCAAATTTACGGCGGGAAAATCGCCTGCCCTAATCTACTCACCAAACCTTTCCTGCACGTATAGAGTTCAACACACGGCATCAAACCTACTGTCTCAATGCTTAAGCACTCCTAATGGGATTACCCTCAGAAACTCCTTGACTTTTACACCTCTTGCCCACCCCACCCTGCGCCATTCCACCCACAACTCCCCCTTGCACAATGCAAACGGCCTATTCTCTGTGTATATGTGTATAGAAACATATGGCCAACTGTGAGTGGAAGTGGTGCTGCATTTCAGTTAAAATTCAAGTGGGGACTTTTTAGAACGTCAACCCTAAAATCTGGGAGTCATTATTGTTTTCAAATTCTTGCATGGAATGCATGATCCAGAGATATCATAAATAATGTCCATATGTTTTCAACATGTTGCAATCCATAGGCGCCTTTTACTTACTATTTCATAATTTTCTATTGGATTTGTGTGTCCTTAAACAGGTAAAACATGCCAATCTGAAGCAATGGGTGGGACGTTTCAATGAGGCACCCATCCACACCTGTTTGGAAAGCACTTAGCCTAGCTAGAACACAGTGTACACAGCAGCAACTCGCATTTATTTGACTGCCTCAGTAAAGACTGGTTCCTAAAGTTGTCAGATACTTTGTGACACAAGCCTCAGTTCTCTCACTCTCTAACTCATAAACTCACTCACTCATACTGCTGCCTGTATTAGAACAAGTATTTTGAGCAACACTTTGACTCTGAGAATGCATGGCTGGGCAAGCATTAAGCAGGCTAGGCATGTGTCGACGGTGGAAAATGGAAAGTGGCCCAAGGACAGATGAATGTTTTACTTTGTGTATTGTGATTAGTTTGCAACCAATTTAAACAAATGATGTTGACAGGAATGCTAGAGTTTTTAGGACAATCTTCTACACCGAGGGACACGGGTTGGTGAAGAGTTGGAGGTAGAAATCGCAGTTACGATAGACTGCACATCTCCAGTCCAGTCCCCATCCTCCTCAAACATAGAATGTGTGTTTTGAAAATGTCAACGGCTTTCAATTGTGCAAAACCTAGGGGGGTGCCAAGCACTGCATGCTGGTGGACTCTTTTGTGTGAGGTCTGGTGTAGCGGCGTTCTGCAAAATAATGCATGTGTCCACCGGTTGTGTTAAGGCTATGAAGATATTTGGAAGCATGTGTAAATTAATGCATGAACTCCTTTCTCGGCTGGATTGCGGCATGTATGCACTGCTTGATTTTTGTAGAAGAACTGTTTCTCTCTTTATCTACTGATGGATGTGCAGTTCTGTTTGCACTACACAGTTTTGTGGTTGAAATGCTTGATGGAGTAGCAGTTGTTTTTTGTTTCTTTGGTGGTATTGTTGGGAGATCTTTTACAAGTTCCGTTTGCATTAATTTTCTTTTTAAAACTTCATCTTTTTGAGGAAGGGGGTACATATCTAGATGGAGTGAATAGAGTGCATGTAGTCTGTTCTACTCTAGGATGCTAGGAATGGCAGCCTTGACTTTGTTTGCATCAAAATTGACTAGAAATAGTCCTTCCAGTGTAGGTAGATGTAGAAGTGCTACATAACCCATACCTTCTTTAAAGACTCTGCTGCCAATGTCAATCAATGCTTGATCTAGGGTTAGACTATGAATAGTGACAGCATATGCAAGAGACAGAGAGAATTGTTCTCTGTGTATATAAATGTGTTTGAAAAGAAGGAATTGTGCTGTTGAGCACCCTATTCCTTTGATTTCTGCAAGTTTGTCAAAGTGGATGTTTTATAGGTTGAATGTTGTTGTCATGTGGATATGTCTGGATTTTAAGAACATCTGTTTGTTGGTTAATAGTTACATTTTTCTGGGGTCTCCCCTATGATTTCAAGGCTTGCAAATGCTATTGTCCGCCCGCAGACTACCGTGCTATCCGCAGACTCCAAAGCTGCCACATTGCGGGGAGTAGAGTCTAAGGGACTTGTATCAGAGTAAAGGTGCACTAGCAAAAACCTATGAAATTCACTGAAAAAACTTTGTTAAAGGAACATTATGGTTAAGTTGCACTAATAAAAACCTATACAAGTCAATGAAAACATGTTGTTAAAGCGACATTATGGTTACAAGTAAAACCCAAAAACCTCAGAAATTCACCGGTTATGGTAAACTTACCAACCATAACTCACGCCACCACCATGGACTACTAAAACTAACACCCATGACATCAAAGATGGCATCACAAATGTCAGTGATGACATCACTGATGACATCACATATCTGGGCCACTTGTTTCTGTTCACTGACATATCTAGGCCAGGTGGTTTTGTTCACTCACAGTCAGAATATTAAAATTTCAAAGGTGCTATATATGTAGATGTTAACATTTTTATATGCTCTTAAAGTACTTTTCTTAGGGTTTGGTCTCAGCTCATGTTGCACATACATGGGACAATAAGCAGGCGTCAAACACACAATTCATTTGTGTACATGAAGATGAGCTTTAATGTTATTAACATTTTCTGGTAATGCTGTTTCTTTCTTTGTTACATTAGTTTCCCTTCCCTGTATATGCCTTAGATATGCATGCATTGTGGGTCTTCATATGTAGTATTTGTAGTAGCACAAGTGTGTAGTAAGTGTTGAATCATTAGCTAGTTATTACTTGTTTAACATTACTCAAAACTCTAATAACATAGGATTCATTATTTTACTATCCAAAATTACAAGATTATAAATATTGTACTTCTATGGTGCATGCTGCAGTCATTGCCTATGTTTATGCATAATTAGGTTCCAGCATTAACAACAACACTCCAATATAACATTTTGTTTAGATGAGTACATTCTTTAATAGATTAAGTAGTTCTTGCTAGGTCTCCCGATCACCCCTAAAATCTTGTTACCAACATTATAAACACAGCCCCTTGTAGGAACTTTTCATCAAAATTAATTTCATATGTGAAGTCATCAGTGATGTCATCAATAACATTTGTGATGTCATCTTTTGTGTCCTGGGTGTTAGTCTTAGCTGTGCACGGTGGTGGTGCGAGTTGTGGTTGCTTATCTTACCATAACTGGTGAATTCCTGAAATTTTTCGGTTTTACTTGTAACCATAATGTCCCCTTAACAAAGTATTTTCATTGAATTTTATAGGTTTTTATTAGGGCAACTTAACCATAACGTCCCTTTAACAAAGTTATTTTCAAAATGCAGAAGCATATAATATGTCGTCACCTGAAAAGATATGAAAGGAGTAACACAAATGAAGCTGCTCAAATGATAATGCCACACTCGTTTTAATGTACAATACCGCTGAGATATGTGTTGCTGTATTTGGGATAAGGGTCGTGGGAGAAGACTCAGTTACCTATATTATCACACCAAAGGCTGAACATAGCTCAGTAATAGTGCACAGTGCTCCGTAGAACTCATACTCATATCCACAAACTGGTCATTATGTTTATCAGTTATGGACCATCCCTTAAAGGCATTCAAAGATGAAGCCTCTCATCAACAAATTGAAATATTCTACTTCCCTCTTATGTCTTAAAGGCTCCATGTGCTTCCCACAGCTAGGTCCGCGCTCAATGAAAATGATAATAAAGAGCATCAGCGTGACTCTGTGCTACCTTGGAGCTGCAAACTCCACAATAAGGTTTGTGATGCTTCTCTACATGGATATCGGTGGAAGTGTTCAGACCCTGCTTAGATGCACACCATGCACTGTCAACTGTCTGATGCTATATGTTTCTTATTATTGGCAACACCTTCACCAAGCATCCTTTAATGCCACCACAACATGAAAAAGAGGGTCATTTATATGCTGCTTGCATCATATTGTTAGAAATGATGTAAAAGTCGCAGGCTCAAAGGTAGACGTGTCTCACAGCTAGTAGAAATATGTGTTTTACATTTACATAGGCTTTGCATACCTACTTTGCATTGCAGTTTTTTTTTAAACAAATAGGAGGTTGTGTCCGGTCAACCTCAGTGGCATGTACTGCAATAGGAATTCTGTGACAATTTTGCAGTGTCTGGTCGCACTACATTATTGCACAGGTCTCAAATTCAAGAGACACATCCTTTCCAAGTTTTCTGCATGAAATAGAATGACTCTGAATGGGCATTGGTTACATAGCAGTTTTCCTGAAAACTGGGAGTGGTTGGGGCTCTCCAGGACTGGGCATCTGCATTAATTTTATTTTCCTATAAAGATGCACTTATGATAGTGTGCTACAACATCTGTACACAACCACAATAACAACTGATGTTAAACATTAGGTCCAAAATTAACTAATGGAGTTTTATTGCATTATACCCGGAGAATATATTGTAGGTGGCAATTCTGACATTTTTATTGTCCACTTGTTTAATGGGCAGCTTCGTGGGTGTGATGAAGCACAAAGCATTTTTACAACACATTTTTTATGTTATACTGGGGGAAATTTATAAAGCACAACATCCGCCATGTACACAGCCTCTTTGTGCTGACTGCTGCCATGCAAGGCAAAACCAGGATAATTTGACTAGCCAATGAGTGCAAGAAGTTTAAAAATCAATCAAGTTTGTGTGAATTTGTATGGACTTGATCATTGATCATTTTCTTTTCACTAAAAGTTACATTTCAAGTAAACATTTTCTGTCTAATTTCAATTCTCCTTTTCATTAATTCAATTTTTAGGACGTAGAATGTTAGCTGATTATTTACATTAATCTGTAATTATACATTTGAGTCTAGTCATAGTAGAGAAAGGGAATAGAGTCTGGTAGGTGAAACAATAGATTCCAGGGCTTGAAAACAGAGGGCGAGAGGGTGGCTGAGAGGTAGACATGCTAAGGCTCCCAAAAATGGTAACTAGTTACACTTTGGAAACCCACGTTGCATTTATGAATGGAGTAGACCTTTGATGTTTTCCTTTGTCCTTGGTGACTAGTCACAGAGCAAGAGAACTCCATCTAAAAGCTCATTTTTTTTAGCACTGAAATACAGCTCTTTGGCAAGTAAGGTTCTTGTTTTACCCAAAGGGTCCGAGTATCCAGGAAATGTTCAAAGACACATTTATAAAGAAGAAACCTCTGACTGTGCGATGAGAAGCTCCTAGGCCTTGTGGTGTAAAAAGACAGCCCAGAGCGACAGAGATGGAGAGGCCATGCTAGGCCCCATTGTGAGAGTGAAGCTGGCTAAGTGGGGAGTTCCATTGAAATCTAAAAGCCAGTACAAAACAGTGATTTCAACATAAGGCCCAGTGAATGAGCAAGAATGGGCCTCCCTCCATTTTGGTAGAATGTACAAGCACTCAGATGAAGAAAAGTGTGACTCAGAATTGTAATATTATTAACATTGTCCAGTGGATTCCAAAAAGACATGTGTGCTGCAGATGCTGACTTTGTGTAAAGGCACATGTGACAGATTTAAGGCTGCAAAAGTGCACATGGAAGTATATAAATACATTTGAAATACTGTGTATTTGGCATCTAAAAAAGAGGAATGATGCCTTACATTTAAGAAACAAAGTCGAATGACTGATTGCGATTTAGGGAATAAAGAGACTTAATTTCAGCACAAAAAATGCATCATTCATAGGGAAAGGCCTATTTAGTTTGTGTAAAAGTGAACACTGGTTTCTTATGTAACTATGGCCTATCCGTGTGTCTAATATCCACAAGGAACTTATTTCTGTTCAAACATTATGTAAAGAAAGAGTTTATTTCTTGCCAGCAGGTCCTGGTGCATTATTGAAAGTAAAATGTGCACAGTTGGTAAATCTAATATGCTAGCCTTTCTGAATTGTGAACTGCATCTTGTTTTTCTCTCTGAGCTGATACTTCCAATCCAAGGCCTTTGGGGCTGGGTTTATCAAGGAAACATGCTCGGAGCTTCAGTTAAAAATATAAGAAATGTTGCAAGAGAGATTGGAACCAAGGTGACACAGATAACATGACCAGCAGAAATGTCCTTCAAGGTCAGGTCCCCCATAAATTGTGCATTACCTTTGAGCAAAAACCTTTCGAAGCTCAGGAGGGGAGGGCAGAATCACATGGGCTGAAAAGCCAGATGTCTCAGTCATGTGGTTTGGAGAAAATTAAACTGCTTTGGTTTGATCCAAAGTGAAACTAGGGGCACCTATTATTCAGTGCCTTTGATTAACATTGGACTCCTTTTTCCCTAATAAAAAGAACATTGTGTGTCCCAGAGAGCCCAGCCCAAATTCATATTAAAGGGTGTAAAGAGCCAGTTGGGACCATGTACAAAACAAATTACTTTGATGACCATAACTTAAGTTATGATCAAAATTATGATACCGGCATCTTCATCAGTATGAGGAACTAGAAAATTGGTGAAGTGTAGACGGTGAAATTAATGTTGGAAGTATGTAGTGTCAGAGTTGTAACTATTATGGCTCAGGCACAAGTGCAAAAATGATAACTCCACCCAGGAAGGGCATGCCAAAATAAAATTAGTATTTTCTGACTTGCCATAAAGTGTATAATTTGAAAATAAATAGATTTATGTAGTTATCTGAAAAATTAGCATAGCTGCCACGTTGTTAGATTTTCAGAACCCAAAAAGGTAAAACCCACCTGTCATTTTTGCATGATGTATTTTTTTTCCTCCTTCAGCTTCCATAGCCCATGCCTCCCAACTTCTGGTTCTATCAGCAGCCAGTGGGGGTCTTGGTGGGAGGTGAAGGGAGAGTGCTGGCCAATCCTTACCGTGGGAATTATGATAATGTAGGATGATAATGTAGGATTATCATCAGCCCTATAAGAGGTCAACTGTGCATCAGAATATGGCTTTTTTACTTTTTTCCTGGAGGTAGCCTGCTGTCAGACTCTTGCGAGGAACAACTAGCAGAGAGTCCTCAATCCCTGCATTGCACACAGGGACAGGGAAATCTAGAAGCTAGTTGGGGCCCCATTAGAGGAGCAAGATGAAGTCTGGGTGCAGGAGAAAATCCTTGACCGAAGCCCTTGACCAGATCTGTGCTGTCCTCAGAGGAGCCCTGCTGTTTATCCCTGATCAAGGCCTCCTGTGTAAGTAGATTAATCCAAAAGACATCGATTGTGTGCGGAGCTACCTGACTTTATCCCTTTCCATTAGTGGGGTGGGGGGGCGAAACTGCATAGGCCCTGGGCACATTGTATTAAAACAAATTAAAATTAATGAATTGTGTTGGGAACAGCCCGTCTTAATCCTTTCCATTAAATTGTGGGGAGGGGGGAAACTATGTAGATCCTTATAACATTGAATTGTTGTTAAATCAATTAATTCCCATATAGAAGAACACAGGATGAGTGTTGTTAGAGTTTGAAACTAACAAAGTTCATACCCAGTGTTTTAGAGCCGATATAGACACTAAAGACGTGTGACTGTCCTTCTGAAACCCGTGACTCCTGCCCAGAAGGGGGAGTCCTAAATCCCAAAACAAGTAATCCTAAAACACTGCCATTAAAGTGAATGTAAAGTGTGCAAAACTAAATTTCCCATTTATTTATGTGCATCCCCAAACCGGAATCCCCCAAAGCACTACATGTCCTTTGAAAGTGTGTTAAAAAACGATTTGCTCATTTGAGTTCCTTTTCCAAACCTTGCTTTTCAAATAGAAGTCCAAAAATGATTTTCCCAATCAGTTTTTTCCCCAACCTTGCCATTCAAATAAAAGCCTAAAAAAAAGATGTCCTCATTTGAGTTGCTTTTCCAAAAATGATCTTTCCCAAAATAAAGCCGAAACGATATTTCCATTGTATTGTGAATGTTTTCCATTGGTTAATTTTCAATTAAATCTGATGTAAATAGTGACTGCCAACTTCAAAATGGTACCTGTGTGTTATAGTATCTTTCAGTTCATTAGAAATTGCTTTGGGGGCGCGTACCCTTGCTTGGGGGGGAAAGGAACTCCCTGAGTTGAGTGTGACCACCTAATATAATGAAACATCCTCTAAGGGGTGCAGTCTACCAATGTCCTTAATTCTACAAACTAGTGGTAAAGAGGCTAAATTAATGAACTCAAAATGAGCTTTGCCCTTCCTGGAAAAACATAGCAAGTGGCAATACATTAAGAAACGTTTAATGCAGCTACGTTCCTCCCATCTCTAGGAAATATTGCTGTTCTCATTTGTGTATGTCAAAAGTGGACTTTTTCTTATAAATCATGCAGTATCATGTGAGTTGCAGTCATGTAAAAGTAGGCTTCTGTTCATCCATTTCTAGGGTCCTCCAAGCAGTGCTCAAGTAAGAGTAATAGTAGACCTGTGCCTTTCTGGTAGTTTTCGCATAGCAAGGGAGAAGAACTATCTCGGTAGACAAAGTCAACATGAAGTTAGGAATGGATGCACTGAGCAATCTCCAAAACCTCATTTTCACCAAATGTCTTAACCTAAGCACCTATGGGTTGGGGGTGGCCCACTGCCCGCCAGATTGCTGCCTAACTATCCAGCTCCGAGCCCTGTGTCAACTCACTTTAAATAAACTGTTTGTACACAGCAAGTTGTCTTACCTGAATGCCAGGAATCCACCCTGGAGGCCCCTGTGAGCCACGCTGTCACGGAGATGCCCGTTCTGCATCCGGGAGATGGATAGGAGGGCCAGATGGAGTGGGCTCTGGTGGGCTCTGTGAGGCGGCGGCCGCAGGTTGAAACGTTGCGCCCAGTGAATATCACTGGTACCGTGGGTGCCACAGGCAGGTGAGGCCAGTGGGCTGAGAGCTTGGCGGCAAAGCCGTCCTGGAGTTGCCGAGCACCAGTCTGGGGTTTGCCTTCCTTAGGCCTACACAGTGACTGGGAGCCTTGGCTGGATACAAGGCTGCTGCGCACATGGCATCCCTCTTTAGTGTGAATGTACAACGGGCGGTTGTTGTGCAGGTGGACATCTTGGAAGGTTTGGTCTGACACATATAACAATAGCCCAACAGGCTTTTTCGTCTACACTGGTTATTACATTTGTGGTGCGTATCTACCAGCACTGTATGCCAGGAGTGTGGGCAGAGGACTAACTAACAAGGAAGTCTTCCACTGGATATCAAATAGGAAACTGTCATTATGTCTTTCAAGAAGGCCCTAAAATTTGAGGCTAATAAGAAATTGCCACCTAGCACACCTCACACTGCATCATCTGCCTATGGAGCTGCACACAATCATGGCGGAACCGGTATCTATACATAAAATGGTGTCCTCAATCGATAGGCAAACCCAGGATGTCCAGGACGAGATTAAATCCATGAGGAAGGACATGTGGGCCTTCCCGGGATGCATGGAACAAGCAGAGGAGAGGACTTCCTCATTGGAGGACAGATTGGAAGGGCTTCAGCACATTCAGGGTAAGGATGGTGAATTGGAAGGAGAGGTTACGTAACTCCAAGACAGGAACCGCAGAAACAATATTAGGGTTTTTAGGTTACCTGAAAGAGCGGAGGGTGTATACACTAACCAGTGAATGAATAAATGGCTACCCTAGGCACTCCAGCTCAATTTCCAGTGTGTGCACAGTAGCAAACAATAGAGCCAAGAAGCTCAGACCCTTAATAGCATGCCTACTCTGACACAACCATGTGGTCCAGATTCTTGAGGCAGTGAGGAAAAAGCCTGACAAGCTGATCTTTGAGGGTCATCAATTGTACATAGCCCAGGACTTTTCAAAATGCACAGTGAACACAAGGAAACCGTTCCTTGCAATACAAACAGAGCTATGCCGTAGAGGGCTGCAAAATGGCCTCTCAGCCCCTGCTAGAATGGTGATCACCATCAAACTAGGGGCCTCTACACTCTTTCATGATGCACAAGACTTTTGGCGATACCTAGAGGCGATATTGGACAGTTCCATGGAAAGTGCTCCTTCTCTCTACAGTGACCACTGCACAGGTACTGCATCAACAACTACAGCAGTGCGATGCTCAGGTCTGCAGCTGGAGCTGGAGCTTAGGTTTTCTCATTAACGATATAGGTCTATAATTCGTCACATCCTGACTATCTTTCCCTGGCTTAGGCTATCTCTCCAAAGAATGTTCTTCTAGGCCCCTCATCCGCACTGTAGCATAAAAACAGCATCCGTAGTCTGGGTTCTAACACCTCCCTAAACATGTAATGCAAATCTATTGGTATGCCATGCAGCCCTGGAGCCTTACCCTTCCCCAGCTTGCAGATGGCTTCCATAAGCAGAAGCAATCTCATCCGCCTCCTTGATGTTGATGTCTAAGCTCATGCTACAAAAATTGTTAACCATCAAGAAACAAACTTTTCTAACCATATATTAATTGTTCTCCACTATGTTAAGGATCGTGAAAATTGTAATCTTGGAGATCAGTCTTCGTTACTTACTCGTCTTTTCATTTGCTGTGCCACATAGCAAACTATGCATACAAAATATTGTTTTGTCGAGCCCTGTTTCTGTACTGAACAAGGACATTTGCTAAACCTTGCCACACAGCTTGCCATTATGCCTCATGGGGTGTATTTTGTGTTATGGCATGTAAGTTTGAGCTGATCGGCTGCTTGCTCACCACAGCATGTGAGGTTCATTTGGCATTTGGAGGTTTACTGAGATTTTGCAAACTCAACATATATTGGGATTGTGCAAAATGGGAGTAGGGTAGATTTGTCAAAATTGGGATATACTAGCGGATGCTATGCTGGGAATATACTGCTGGAATTCTATATTTGGGAATGCATTAGAAATATGTTGGTTACTTGAGTTACTGGTATTTATAAAACTGGGAATATGATAGAGGTGTCATATTGGATGTTTACTGGGATTGAAAAAACTGACAACAAATTGGGGATGTGCAAAAAGGGAGTTGACCATAATTGTCAAACTGTCAAACGGGGAATATACTGAGGTTGTGCATCCTGCAATTGTCAAACTGTCCCTGAGAAATCCCATTTGCCTATGTGTTTCCAAGTTGTTAACTTTTCTTTGGTTGCACTGTGCACACATTTTGGACTCCACTGGAAGTCTGAGGCCTATAAACTACTGGCCTCAGCTTGCTCTGCTTCTGTAACCTTACCATCCCAAAGGCACTGCACAATGGCCCCTGAAGCCTGATGCATGTTATGTGACATTTGAATAGATTCATACATAGCAAGTCAGCGCCGCATGAGAAATAAGTGATTTATTACTTGCTAACTGTGCACGGTCCCCAAAAGCATCTCCTCTCTTATTTTACACGCGGCTCGGCATCGTACCAGCTAGCGTATATGTAAACAAATCACTATTATTATATAACAACAAGTTCAAGGAAAACAATATATTAGTTGTCACTTAACTTCGGGATCAGGAATCAGATTAGCCTCTACAACATGACTATTCTTTCATGGTACAATGTTCCTAATGAGATGTTCCTAATTAGCACACTATGCACTCTAAGGCCATTGCGTCTTGTCCCACGAAGCTTTATATATTGGGCATGAGCATTCAAACTCATGTTTTGTAAGGAACCGATGTTGCATAGTTATCGCTACTAATAGACTAGTAACTTTTTACTAGAAATATGTCCATTAATCGTTACCATTTTTAAACAGGTGGGATTTATCCCATGAACTTCACTATCTAATCTGAAATCTGATCTATAACTTTCATCATATCGGTAAGCATTTTTCCTTATCCTAAGGACATTCCGTCTGCCTCATCGAGACTGCTATTGAAAAACAAGCTTAACCTATACATACACAAAAAATTAACATTCTTGTTTCCTTTTTTCTTTCTTTTTTGATGCTCTCTCCTTTGTCCCAATTAATCCTCCCCCTGTCCCCTCCCCTGGATCTCTGTGTTCTATCACTTGTAATATCTCTCTTTGTACCGTTGGTAATTATGTATGACCCTAATTGTTTTCACTAACTGCATTCTGTCTATTATTTTTTGTGATTATTTACTATGTTTGTGTAAAATCTGCTTAGACCTGATTGATGAAGACGAAGGATTTGCCAAAACACGTGTTTCATATAGGGCACCCACCTCTATTTGAATACACTTTACAAAATGTCAACAAATCTGAGTGTGTACTTGTCATTTACCTTTGTGGCGCTCAACCTCAAACGGAGTTAGGGTCTCTCTGAGCCCCAAAAACCTTTCTGCATTTACCGGAGTAGGGGGGTTCTCACTCCATTACTCCACTGATCAGCAGCCATGTTTTCTTTAGTGCAGGACACAAATGGTTGATATCCCACAAAACCCCCAATTCACTGTGTTAATGTAGAATTATTTTAATGTTGTCAAAGTAGGAGTATCCAGGGATTGTCAAATTGCTAATATTTTACGGTTGGAAAAACAGGGTTTTGAAGGGAACCTGAGAATCGTGCAAACTTTTAGTATATTATGGTTGTCAACCTGGAAATGTACTGGAATTATAAAAAGTTTCATTGTGCACAGCCTGGCAATCCCACAATCTCCTGTCACTGTGAAGATTAGGGGTCTACCGGGATCAGTAATGGCCCAAAATGTCACCCACATAATTTCTGACGGCCAAAATTCTGACTTTCTTTTTAACGCCACATATTATCTGCGGCAGGGGTATGTGATATTATAGTAATATGGGTGGTTGTGGGAGGTCTCCACCCCCATATATATGTGGTGTAAAGGGGGTTAAAAAAGTAAAAACATGTAAAAGTCAACGTTTTCGACTGTGGGAATTATGGGGGTCGCAGTGATCACATAGATCCCTGAGATCATTTAATGGAGAGAGTACTGAAATGTTCAACCTGCAGGTATCCTGTGCTTGTGTGAACTGAAAGTATTTTGTAGTATCCAAACTGGGAGAATCCTAGGGTTAGATTGCTGGCAAAAGACTCTATAGTTTGGGCTCTTATTGTTGGCAGACATGAGGGGTTGTGCTTGCCTCCTAACCACTATGGAGCTATTGGTGTCAAACGGAGGATTGGCATGTGGAATTTAAATATTTCACACATTTGTCGTGGTGTCTCTTTGACATGTTCAGAGTAAGTGGACATCAGTTACATTCTCTACAAAAGAACAGGTTGTCATGGTATAGCAGGTGCAAGCATGTGACCCATTCCCAATACATTCACAAGTGAAGCTGATAATTGTAGTCTATAAGCCTGATTAGTTGAAGGGCAAACGTGCATGTGAATCCAAGTTAGCACAGCAATGTCCTTTTGTACCACCTGGCATAGTGTATAGGTTTGCATCACCTCCTGTCATCAGCTGAAACTCTGCGGCCCGTTCTTTAGTGACAACGGATATTGAAAGCTGCCTCTGGGTCGCATTCAGATCCTGCGGCTTGTGTAGAATCTGGTTGCTCAAACGCTGGGACATGTTTTCCACTTAGAACATATCAACCGCTTTTGCACTGGCTACTGATAGTTGGCCAGTTGTAGTACAAGATGCTTATTGTGAACAAACACAACCTGAGGTCCTTAGATGGATGCACTTCAGCGCGCCAAGAGTGTGTTATCCGATTCCGCTGCCGCACCTTTCCGAATGTTTTGAATGCTCTACCCCCTACAGTAGAACTCCCCTCTTTCCAACATACTGTAACACTTATATTCTGCCATCCTTTTTCTTGTTTTTTGTGATTAGTACAATATTTGTGTGTTCAGCTATTTAAGTGTGCTCTGTTTTTTTAAAATTTTACACTTTAAAAAAAAACACGGCATGAAACTGCCATTTCTTTCTCAGACCTCTTCTAATGCTTTGTCGGTGGTGGAGTAGAGATCCCGCTGTGTGTTTACTAGGGTAGGTTCTGTCCAGCTCTGTGTAATCATCTGTGTACCTTCTGCATTACACAGGGTCTGCTACGCCTCTTTGCTTTCTGCATGGCTGGCGTGAACACTGAGTTAAAAGGCAATTTTGTACTAAGTCCACAAGCACAGGCCCAGCTGTATTTCCTGCACTTAATAAACTCCTGTCTATGCCTGGGTACTTGTGATCTTCAATTACTCTCCCCCTGGTCTTTTACATGCTTTTTATTTGCACAGTCATTTCACAGTCCGGTTGCTCTTTTCGGTTGTTGAGCCAGCAAACTTCAATAACAAGTTTGCTGTTGGAAACATTGCCAGGGGCAACTCCCTAGGGCATGGGCCCTTTGACAGCTTCCAAAGGCCCTCCTCTCAAAAATTTACAATTATAGCTACATTTGTTTCACTGTTTGTGTGTCATTCTAGCTGTTGCTCCGGTGTGAATCCAGGAACCATGCTATTTAACTCGCTCTTCTGTGGGGCATTTTTTCAACAGTGCCCTTCCGATATGCGAGCAGCGTTTGCACCGACCAAATGGTACAAAATATAGGGGCCGATTTATGGATTATTTTTTTTGCACGGTTCAAAGTGACTTTGCACTGCTGAAAAGTGACTTTGCACTGCCGACACAAACCTGATTCATGGAACTCTGCAAACTGTATTTTTACAGTGCAAAGTCAGTGCATAGTCAATTTTGCAGTTCAAAACTCCATGAATCGGGCCCATTGTCTTTTTCACTGATAGAACAGTGCAAATGTCATGGAAAAACATCCATGCACCGGTGCATAATTGGCAGCCACTTTTCCAATTTTTCCTGGCACTGGTGCACTTCATGCAATCTGATTTAAAGTTTTCCTAGTGGAG
Source organism: Ambystoma mexicanum (assembly GCF_040938575.1). Classification (NCBI taxonomy): domain Eukaryota; kingdom Metazoa; phylum Chordata; class Amphibia; order Caudata; family Ambystomatidae; genus Ambystoma; species Ambystoma mexicanum. Next base: position 557,137,257 of record NC_090933.1, on the reverse strand, counting down.
TTTTTCTAGCTTATTGAATTGAAATCTCCAGGGCACTTCTACCAAAAGGATTTCCAGGTTGCTAAAACAGTAGCTACACAGTGTTGCATAACTGTCCAAGTAGGGAGAGGTGACTTAGTCATCATGACTAAGTGGCCAAAGTAACTTGTCCTTCTCACGCACTGACATCCGGCATCAGTCGAAGGAGGACTGTAAGCATAATCACAAAATTGCATCCAAATTATAATTTTGAAAATATGTATTACTGTGCAAGATTAGGTATGAGGAGTGGTCTGCTACCTCGAGGCTCTACATTTGCACGGAGACACATTAACCTAGTTCCTCATCTTGAAAGGAGCGGCATGGTACAACAAAATGGCCGCCTGCCCACGCCTATACAGACTCAAAAAGCAATATTTGCTGCAATCATTTTGATGTATTTGCTTAACATAAAAGCCAATAGCGACTAAGCCACCAGAAAAGATTCAGACATGTTTTCATCGTAAAGCACAAAGAGAAGCACAATGACAACTAGTGATGGTTTAAAACAGTTATGCAGCAAATTGAAAAGGTTTGCAGAATATAGCATCTATTGCCATATAATAAAGATGTTATTGTTGAATCATAAACTTTGGCACTAACTATGGACAGAATTCTGCTGTGACCAGAATTCTAGAATGGAAATATCGATCCCCTTTTCACAACTGACCCCATTTGTAACTTATTATACATAATATATGAGAGACTCTCAATCTACCTCCACCCACTCTACTCTTAAAAAATGCGTGGGTGCTTAGTTCTTAGGTAATGCAATCATATTGCACCTATTGGATAACAGTTTTAATTAATAATGAATTGTGTTTATGACTCCATTTCGGTCACATATTTTGCCCTATTGTAATACTTAAAATAACAAATTGTACTATTACAACTACCCATTTCTAAACCGCGCAAGCCTTAAAATGTTCAGACATGTCCTGTGGGAACATAAACATCCCTCGGAGTGTGCAGCAACCCTATGACCTAAATAGCATGCGTTCATTCAAGGTCAACATGTCACTCCTTGTTTGAAACCCAAATGATGCTCATTGCCTGTGAAAATTTCATCGGTCATGGTTTATGCGTCATCAGTGTAATTGACCTGGACTGTCCCTTAATGGAGTGACTTTGCAGTACTGTAGAGAGATAGGTGAACAACATTTGACTTGATCACAGACACTGGGAAGTAGTCCTTGCCATTGTTTTCATAGGGGATTGCCCCCTCTGTTAATCCTGTTAGGTCTCCACTCCCACACATCCCATCAATACCTGTCCCAATGACTATGAGCAGCTTTTCATTACATCATATCCCAGACTGCTTTACCATTACACGAAGGGACAAACAATAACCAAATGCAAATCAGGCATATTCCTACTAAAAAGGGGGTAATCCAGCACAAACTGCTAAGGCAGATCCATTCAACATGAGACCAAAAAGCAACCTTATTACTCTCGAAACTGTCAACAAAGGTATTGGTTAAGATTACTTTATAACCCAGCCATCACATTTTGGGTTTAAGCTTCTCCAAGGTGGAAAGGTGAGGCAGCGGAAGACAGGAATGAGTCAGTGAGTGGAAGAGTTCACAGTCTTTCTCGAGGTTTAATGATTTTAAACTGGGTTGATCATTGGGACCAAATAAGCTCTGGACTAGGAGATAAACATGAGTTAGTGATCCCGCACGAGCCTATACTGTGCTATCTGAATGGCTCGTGCACGTGTTTTGTTAGCGGCTTTTTCAATTTCTTCATTGAAGGATTTTTTTTGGCCATCCTTATCCTATCTCTATATATTTTATCCTTTTGTTTTCAGTTGTTTTTGTTTTCCTCCCTTTTTTCCCCTTGCCACTTCCTTTCCAGGGTCCTTTTCTCTCTTTTCAGAGTTGCCAACTCAGCGAGAGTTATTATTTTTCCTCACAAGCCGAGTCTTCAGCGGAGCCTTGCGCTCTACCATATCTGCAATACACGTAGTGTATTTTTCTAGGAGTGTAGTGCAGTTATCTTGTTCCTGAAAGGATAGCCTGATTTTCTCAAGGCATCCCTGAATTTGTTCTTTACCCAAATTCTTAAAGTTCCTGCTGCTCAGTTGAACATGAGGATTCTGTTGCTATTGTCACAAGAGGTGGTGGGCAGGTGGCATGAGTATTTGTCACATGAGCTGCAGAGGAACTAAACAAAACACTGCATGAGGTATTACTGAGCTGAGCAGAACGTTTTGCCATATGCTACGTTCAGGCGGAGACTCACACAATTGATATCAGGGCTGCTCATAAGCCAAGAGGATCTCTTGCCACATGGAGCATAAACAGTGCAGCCCAGAATTGAGATGCTGAGAAGCAGAGAGCAACACTTAGCAGAAGAGGGGTTGAAGAGGTGAGAAGAATACAGGACACAGGAAGTGAAGACAGTCAATTGGCAGAACAAGTGTTAAAGAGTCTTGAGTATCACTTACCACATGCACTAAATAAAGAACCCGACGAATACCTTTGAGGTAAAGGTCTTAAGACGTCTTAACGATCACTTGAATTATGAGTTGCCTAGAAGGCTTGAAAAAAACACCTAAAACCTGCGGACTATATGGCCTATCAAAGAATATGTATCTTCACTTGAAGTGGGACAACTCAACCTCTCCAAAATGTATCCCAGCTGTCAAAGTTGGAAATAGAGTTCCTTTCGAAGAACCTAAGAAGAAAAAGGATCCAGAAGCATTGTGTAGGTAATTCTGTGATAAGCACAAGGTATATTACATTATGACATGGATTAATCCCATTAGAACATTCCTATAGTAACATGAAATTCAAAAAGTGGTTATAAAGACATGGAAAGAGGAACAAATCAGCAAATTGGAGTGGTGGGACTAAACAGTAAACAGAAGGATTTCTTTTGCTAAAAATAGTGGAGTACCAAAATCCAAGATATATATATAATAATAGTGTAGGGTTCAGCTCTGTGAAACGCTCCACTATATTCCAGAGAAGATATAGTGATTATTATGATTACTCTGTGGGAGTGTAGAAAATGCAGATGCTGCTTGTGAACATGTGATACACAGAAAGGTGCTGCATAGAAGAGAGACAGAATTTCACAAATACAAAGGGCCCAAAAAAAAATAGAACATCCAGAGATTAGCATGGTGTCTAAAAGAAGAAAAGGTTAGGCAGATTGGTCTTCTGATTAAGCTCCATCTTGTTCCACCAACAACGTGTACATGTCCATGTCTAAATAGGTATTTTCCAGGTCTTCCTACAATGTTATGTCATGTTATATACACATGTAAAACGCGAACATACACCAGCTAGGGCATCACGACACTAAAGGCATGACTGCAAAAAGGAAGCAGAATGGGGCAAGGAGCAAACAATCAAGCAGAGAACAAGAATGTTTTGACAGCATGCCTAAATGGCAAATGCTCATGGATGCTGCAGAGAGAGTGGGGTAGAGAATTCTACAGCAGAGCCGCGGAGATGGAGAAGAACGACCACCCACGCGGGAGCGCCTATCCCAAGGATAGAAATGGGAGGCGCAGTGGGAGAGTGGAGTGGCTGCTGGGGGACATAACAGATTACTTTATTCTGCAGGTACTCAGGGCCAGTTGATCCCTTGCAATATAGTTGTTTATACCAACCACATATATGGTATAGAAATATAATGCAAATAATGCTAGCAGGAAGCATCCATTCTCTAGATACAACTACAACTTTACAGATTACGATGTTAGCCCAGGCTTCAGTTTTCTTTTAAGTATGCGAGAAAGTCATATCCTCCAGCCTTTTAATGTATATTATCTCTTAGGCTGCAAGTATGGGGACATTAGTGTTTCCCAGTGCAAATTAGGGCACATAAACACACAGACACACACCCACACACAAATATTTTGCAAAAAACGTTAATTAAGAGAATGTCAAAATAAGCTACATAAAAAAATGAAATATGGTGGGTGTGGTTAGTCAAACAATCTTAACTCAGTCATACACATACTTGCTGATGTGGCTCTGAACTGGAGGTAAACTTCGAGTGATGGCTACTAGGTATTTTGTTTTTGTGTACTGTTTAGTTATGTTCACTGTATTATTGACATAGCAATTTGAGGCCCTTGGGCATAAGCGCTTTATAAATAAATAAATAAATAAATAAATAAATAAATAAATAAAATATGTGGCTTTGTCGCATGTGTGACTTGGCTCAAAGGAATATTGGAATATTGCACCCACTCTGGACCTCTGCCTAAAACGCAATCTCATACTCTCTCTTGACACTGGGCTGCATTTTAATTTCTCTGCACTTTGTATTGTTATAGTGAGTTCTGAGGGATAAAAGGACTGTAGTGAGAGGCATACCTCTATTTGGGACAAGAAATAGGCTCGGACAACCAAGAAAAAGTGGCCCACCCATCGCTTCAAAAAAGTGGCCCACCCCTCGCCTCACGACCCTTGACCTCTGATGAGATCACCAGAGTTATTGTCATTTGACTGCACCCGAAAGTGACATCTCAGGAAACGATGAAACACGACCTTTCACCCCTTGACAAAACAGGAAGTGGCATCAAATAGGATTGTTCCTACGTACACTATGAAAAATATGGTTATGATTTCACTAAAACTCTTTTTTTATAGAACATAGAACAAATATGCATACAATATCACCCATCCTGTGTTGGTACTGCTTCATCTACCTCAGAAGGAAGAAAGGCTGAAATGGCCTGGCTGGGATTTGAGCCTGCAACCTGCAATTGACACACACATTGCAGCAGCGAGCGCTCAACCCACTGAGCTATCATTTCGACTATAGTAAAAACGGGCAATTATTCTGTAGTGGATACTGTTAAACTGGTAACTGAGATTATAACAGCAGACCAGTTAAGTTCATCTGCAGGCCTGGTGCAAAGTTGGCCGAATGTCAAGCCTGCGTGCATCTACTTTCAGGCTTCAGAGGTTGGTAAAATAGGGGAAGCAGCGCACTCACAGGACATCTCATACTCTGAGCACTCGTTACCTCAGAGTGTATGAGGTAACGAGTGCTCAGAGTATGCAAACAAACATCCTGAACAGCATGCCAGGGAGATGGGAAAGATAGACACATTACAACAAAGCATTCATTGTGGCACAATGAAGTCAATGGCCACTTGATGTGCTATGGTCAAATATATCTACACTGTACAGAAGCTTCTAGGCACAAGGATTTTGTCAAGTGACCGATGACACTGAGATGGAATGTCTTGTGATGACCACAGAGAAATCGGCAGAAAGAATATGCGCTAACTGCAACTTGCAAAAAGCAAAATACATAAGGCCCAATTCATGGAATTATTTGCGTGGAAAATAGGGTACTTGTGTGCCAAACGGCAGAAAAAAACATGCTTTCAGAAAGAATCGTTTTTTTTTTCAAAATCATTTTTTTCTCCGCACTTTGTAATGTCATAGTGAGTTCTGAGGGATGAAAGGACTGTGGTGAGAGGCAGAAACCGGCCCCCAGGGACTACACATGATTTCGGCCGATGAGCCAATCACACCCAGTCATGAATAAATATATATATATATATATATATATATATATATATTTATATATTCTTGCTTCTACCTGTTAGGTAGATGGTTCGAGCTGCACTCTCCACAATAACTTTAACAACCAGTCACCATTGCAAGAAGTTGAAATCCAAACCGTTGTTTTTCATTCCAAACTGTTCCTTTATTCATTTCACAGGGAAAAAGTCACGTTAAAAATTCATGGAAATCCGTTCCAAAATTGGAAAAAAGAAACATAAAGACCAAAATGTCCAGGTCCTCCCAAGTGCACCACTCCTCATGAGGAGGCGTTTACGAGTTTCGCGGCCAACTCGCCGCTTGCTCACAACAATTAACCTCGTTGTTACAGAGCCGTTTTAAAACGTGAGAAAAACAGGCAAGCAGGGGGAGGGGGAGGAGCACAAATTGTAGCAATCATAGTAGGACTAGTTTCGCCTTTCCCAAACTTTACCTCTTTGACATGGCCATCTTGGAACGGTAAATTTTGCCATGCAATCTTAGGTATTGCCAGTCATACTTTGTAATCTGCTACATTTTGTGCTTTTCCTTCACAGTGCATTAAATAGCAATGATTTCTGTTTCCTCCCATCCTACTATTACGGTGTGACATACCCAATTTCAGTTAGTAGCTAGTGCCCACGTGTTACAATTTCTCTGTTTTTTGATGTGATTATACTCAGACTTATTTAGTCCGTTTGATATTAAACCTTTTCCCTTATACAAGGCTAAAGTGCATCGTGCAAGTTTTATAATGTCATGTGCTCAAGGCAACATATACATTTTGAACAGTTTTATGTGTACTGCATATTTTGCTAATTCTTTGCTTAGAATGGATATATATGCTGTACCAAGTTACCTATAGCACTTGATTGTTAAATGTTGGGTTCTAGTCCCTATTTAGAGTATGGATGCTTCCTGCTAGCATAATTTGCAATATTATTATTATTATGATTATTATTATTATTATTATGATTATTATTATTATTATTATTATTATTATTATTATTATTATTATTAATATTTATTTGTTTATGATTACAAAGAATCTTAACAAGTGTACATATTAAACAGTTTCAATTTCGATTTGCAGAACATACAGTTCAGCTCAATTTGATATTTACATTTAAAATTCCAAATTTCAAATCACATATTCATGCATTAATCATTACTCAGGCAGATCATAAAATTCATAAAATAAAATTCATAAAATAATATAATTCACTTCTATCAACTTCATCTTCATCAAGCAATGGATTTCATAAGATTGCAAATGTCTACGGCTACTTAAAATTCCTAAGATTTCATAAAATTCTATAGTTTTATAATTTCCTGATTTAAATAGTTTACATAGGCTTAAACGAAAATCACATATAGTTTACATTCTTTATAGGGAATGGGTGCACAACCGAGACACTAATCAAGGATAATAGTCCTATTTTAATGCAGAGAGTTTTAGCGACACAGGGCTACAGAATTAGTCATGGGGGCTTAGTCAATTAGAGTGGTATAATCTAGGGCTTTGATGCTTGGAGTCATTTTTCAATGCTACGCCAAAGCCAATATATTGCGTTATGGAGGGCCTCCAATTCCGAGTTTAGGCAATAGGTCCAGAATGCCTCACTTTTAATTGCATCATAGCTGTAGACATAGCCCCCAAGTATAGTCATATAGGTAGTTCCCAGGAGGCTACATTCTGTAAACACATGTTTGGGTGTCTCAATACAGCATGTCAATTTACATATAATATGCATTATATCTCTGTACCTTATATGTGGCAGGTTTACTAAATGATATTGCAAGGGATCATAGCAAGGCAAGCAAAAGACATGCAAATCAGCCAAATGCAAGTCTTTTGCTTGAGGAAATTGTCTTTGTGGCTCAAGGTGTTAGTGTACAACACAGTAAGAATAGTAGTACATGACTGAATAGTTTATTTGTGCAAACCTCACAGATATAGGCTTGAGGTGTGGGCCTGTGTGTGTTTTAGCAATATCAACCTGTGCTCAACCATTCAGACTCACCAGTGACGATATGATTTATTCTCAATCAGAGCTCAACTAAATTATGGAATTGAGAATTAAAACAAATAGGAGATGAGGCTATGTTAGTTAGGCCATACATTGGGGATACACTCATAGATCTATGAAATCTGTATAGATGTTAGATTATATACCTTTTATGTTTATGTTTAGGCTTATGTTGATTAGGTTTATATAGCGCTTTAATCAAAAGTGCTTTACAAAATAACAACAAGGTACAATAATGGAAGAAGCAAGTTAAAAATCATGAGACAAACCAGTGAAACGGTATGCAGAACAGTTTCCTTAGATAGTGGAGGTGAGGGAAAGGTGAGAAGGAAGGGAGAGGAGGTAGTAAAGGGAAGAGGAACAATCATTCAAATATGTGATTTAAGTTCAAGTGGGTGTGAGAAGGAAGGGGAAGGGGAAGGTATGAGGGGACAGGGAGATGGGGAGGAGAGATGGAAGAAAGTCAACGGGGGAGTGAAGAAGAAGGGCTTTCAAGGAGATGTGGAAGGAGGTTTAGGTGGGGATGGAGCAGATAGAGAGAGGTAGGGAGTTCCAGTGTAGGGGGACTAAGAGCTGAAAGGAACGGAAGCGAGAAGAATCACATGGTGATGGGTGTACAGTGAGTAAGTAGAGGTCAGCAGAGTGGAGAGAATGAGAGGGAGTGTAAAATGAGAGGAGAGAAGAGAGATAGGGGTGAGCAAGGTCATGAAGAGATTTGAAAACCAGGCAGAGGAATTGAAATTTAAGTTGGGAGGGGAAGGGAAGCCAGCCATGTGGAGAGAACGAGGAGGAAATAGAGTTGCGAGGACCGAGGAGACAGAGAGTATGGATAGAGGAGTGGTAGATGGATTTGAGGGGGGTCAGATGAGAGGCAGGGTGTCCAACGCGGAAAGAAGAGCAGTAGAAGAGACGGGAGAAGATAAGGGAGGAGATTAAGAGTTTAGAAGTGTGGAAGGTGAGGGAGGATCGGATCTGTTGTAGAGATGGTACTGACAGGAACGAGAGGTGAGAGAAATGTGGTGTGAGAAGGAAAGGAAGGAGTAAAAGTGGAGACCAAGATTGCGAGCATAGGTAGAGATGGGGAGATTGGAAGGGGGAAAGTGGATGGAAGGAAGAGGGGTAGGGGAAAGTGTATACTGTGCAAGTCAATACCGTAGTGAACTTAGATCACTTACTCCATGTCCGTGTGTAAGAAAACTATCACTCCATCCAGGGGGCCAACATGACTATGATCTGTGGGATGTAAATGGGAAAATGAAAGAAAGGGAAAGAGTGGGTAAAAATGGGGAACAAGACAGACTGACTTGAGTCTGTAGGGGCACGCCCCTAATCACCTTAACCCAAAGCAGGCCCCACACTTAAGGAACGAGTGCACGTTTGTATGTAAAGCAAGTTTATTGTACAATCGTCCGGGAGGACCGAGATGACTCCATAGAGTCAAACTAACCCAAGTCTCATTGAACCATATAAATTGACACATTATATACATTTTTGCAACAGGCAAAATACTCCCATATATTTTATTACAATCCACCCCCACACATGATTGGACAAAACATGTACAAAGAATTACCATCTTTCTCCAATTCTTCCATTATGATTGGTCATTGATTATCTTAACTACCATGTCCAGAACATATTCATAACACACCCCTTCTTTGGATTTGTCCGTGGTACGTCATAACATCATCAAACAGTTAAACATTTGTATGCAAACATATTTCATTACTAGTAACAACTGGCCTTAGCCCTTTAACCTTAAACATATGTGCCCATGGTTCACATAGATACATCAAGCAATATGAAGGAGGCTAAGTAAACAGGTTCTCTTTAAAGTGGCTTACCGGCTCTATTGAAACATTCTAATCTAAATGATTACCATTTCAATATGCACAACACATCTGTAATACAAATGAAACCGCTGGGTTTCAATTACTTTGGACTTGTGCGCCACTTCACCCATGCTTTATTGCTGGTCAAAACAAATAGCCTGTTTAAATCAGTTGTTGTGTAATTATAACTGGCTACTCTGGCACATCCATATAATTTACAACTGTTTCCCTCAGCCAAAGAAAAGAAACTTAGAAGGGGACTTTAGGCCATAGCCCCTGAACAGTGATGAAGCCGGGTCCACTGCAGAAAGAGTTTTATTCACATGTTACCATAAAAGGACTGACCGAGGTGTTTCATTTGGAAAGTGTTTTAATCAGGGATGAACAAGTTATTTAATATTGTTAGTTTTACATTAAATCGCAGACCATCACAGTGTTCGGCCCTGATGAAGTGGTCTTTCCATGAAACCTGTTGCCTATTCCTTCAAAGTCATCATGTAAATAAAGGTTTTTCAGGAATGGATGATCTTTGTGCTCCCTGCCCTCTTGCCAATAACACTACTACATCATTTACCAGTGTCCTGAATGTTTCATGATTTCATTACAGATCACTTTATTTGCTGGCATGCAACAAAACGGACATTCCTAGATGCCACGCAGGTGCAAAGATATACTTTCAAAGTACTCTTTGTATGGAAATTAAGTTTGGCTTACCAATGGCACCAAACTATTCCTGAGTAATTTAACAGAAACTTTGCATATGTACAATTGCAATTAGCACTAGGGCAAAACAATTTCTAGTGCAAAAATGTATTCTTTCTATGCATCTTTTCACTGAGGGAAATGACACAATAGTGCTAGGATTAGAAAGAATATTGCCCTCGTGCAGAAATGCATCAAATAATATATGGTCTGATTTAAAAATACCATTGTAAAATGATTCATTAATCGGGCCCTATGTTTTTAATACTGAAACCGATGTTGCACTAGCGCTAATTGCTCTTGCACCCATGCAACGTTTCTGTAATACCACTCCTAATGTTTGTGGAGGGACAGACACCCCCTGTTAGAAAAAAGCAGAGGCTGCTGCACTGAACAAGCCTGACAAATATGTGCTCACAGATTTAAACACGAGTGTATTGAAGCTGCTTCTGGCCCAAGAGAGATTGATATGGGCAGGGTATCCTTTACAGCACTATGGCCTCAGGGATGTCATTTCACTAAAATGTCTGGGTAGCAAAGGTGACATCACATGACCCTTGACCCCTGATGACATCACAGGAAGAGATGTAATTTGACCCCACACCTAAATGACATCATAGGAGTCAATTGAACACAACCTTTCACCCCTTGAAAAAACAGGAAGTGGCATCACATAGCATTGTTCCTAAGTACACTATGAAAAATATGGTTACAATATCACAGTAATGTGATATACATTTCAAACAAGAATGGATCACCATACATATCGGTAATATCAGTGTGTATAGGCCCATATTACCATATTACTGTGAATGCAAGCATACGTCCAAGGCCAAATGATAATGATGTGTTATTTTATAGCACTTACACTTAAGCACTTTATATAGTAGAAATATACATACAATATCACTCAACCTGCATTGGCACTCATTTATCAACTTCAAAAGGATGAAAGGCTGAGTTGGAGTTGCACACAGATTACAGCAGTGAGCGCTCAACCCATTGAGCTATCTTACCGGCTAAAGCTATTTTACCAGCTACAGTAAAATTAGCAATTACATGTCTGAATGTTCTCAAAGTCAGAAAGCAAATTACACTCTCTAGTGGATACCATTAAACTGGTAACTGAGATTTAATAGCAGGCCAGTTCATCTGCAGGTCTGGTGCAAAGTTGGCTACATGTCAAGCCTGCGTGAAATACTTTTCAGGCTTTAGAGGTTAGCAAAATACATACCATTATAAGGGTTCATAACTGTGTATTAAAAAAATTAGAGTACTGCAGGGAAAGCAGCACACTCACACGGCATCCCATACTCTGGACACTTGTTACCTCATACATGCAAACAAACATCATGAACAACATGCCATGGAGATAGGAAATATAGACACATAACAACAACGCATTATTTGTGGCACAATGGAATCAAGGGCCACTTCATGTGCTATGGTTAAACATTTCTAAACTGTACACAAGCTTTTAGACACAAGGATTTTGTCAAGTGAACAAGGACACCGAGATAGAATGCCTTGTAATGATCTTAACAGAGAAAACGACAGAAAAAATGTGCTATAACTGCAACTTGCAAAAAGCAAAATACATAAGGCCCGATTCATGGAATTATTTGCGTGGAAAATAGGGTACTTGTGTGCCAAACTGTGCGGAAATCCGCATTCATCGATTCATGGAAGAGAATGTGCAATACTTTTCCAGGTCTTGCGTGAAGTTCGCGCAGGCTCCTCACGCCTCTGCAAACCGTTGAGCGCCTTGCGCGAAACACCACGCATAGCGTGGGTGAGGCCTCTGCGGAGGGCAGAGTAGGGGGCGGAACACATACAATGGAGAAGAACATGCGAAAAAGTGGGTGTTACGAGGGACGGCCTGCAGGCAGTCCATTGTACGCTTACAATTGCGCGGCACGAGATGTATTCATGGATTCGAGCATACAACCTCTCAGCTGGGAATTGGCCACACAAGTCCTTCATACTACCCGCCACCTGAAGGCAGGCGTATAGGTACTTGTGCATGGAATCAATGTGCAATGGTAAGATCGCAAGTCGGATAACAGGGTGCACGCAAGCAGTTGGGGTTCTGATCGTACTTAGGGGTGCGTGTATGTAGTTTAGCGGGGTGCAAGAACGGTTTATGGGGGTTCGCACAGAGAAGTCCAGAGTAATTGCTGAGTTATGATTTTTCATCTGCATGGTGTCGGGTTGTCAGCAACAGTTACGGGGGACCCATCACAGGGTCCCCAAGATGCAGGCCTGCATTCGGGGGACCCCACGCACTGTTTGAAGGGCGCGTGTAATCGCACCCGGGGAGCACACAAATGTAGCTGTTTGGTCTGGTTTTGCTTTGCATGGGGGCGTGTCGGGGGCATTCCGGACGTAACTTGTGAATACGGTTACTTCGTGGAGTGAATACCATGAACATGCAGGGTGCTCATTTTGTATTCTGCACGCACACTCGCACAGTGTCCTTCTCGGCGTGCGGCCCTTGTGGGATTTCTGCACACCTTTCCATGAATCGGGCAAAGTCTGAAATGGATGCTTATTCTACTCTAAATGCTATTTGGACGTTTTTGTCTGCATTGTGAATTTGACGTGTTTAAGAACAGACTAAATCAGTGACTCACCCCCTAAAGTGTACCTGGAATAAACCTTTAATGAGTCTAGCAAATATTGTATGGAATTGCAGAAAGACCAATTATTTGTTATTCCTATTTTGCTTATTTAGGGTCACTACTCAAAGTGTTACATTTGTGGAACCCCCTGTTTTTGTTTTTTTAAGAGACCTTAACAATAAAACCAGCCACTCCAGAAACAAAGTGCCACGTGGCCCTGGCCACAGCCCAGGAGCTTCAATTATTATTATTATTATTTTTTTTATAGGGGTAGCAAGCGAGACCACAGGGGTAGCAAGGGTATCAAGGAAGACCTCACGGGTCGCAGGTGCGACCACCGGTAACCCCCAAATGACATCCCTGCATGGCCTCAAAGTATACATGGTGATCTTGAAGTTCTCATGACACACATAATTGATGGAGAAGCAGATAAAATAAGTCACATTGCAGCATTGCCACCTACCATAACCAGCATCAGTTTCCTTGTTTTTCCTCTGGCATGAAATGCGATAATTAAACATTGTACGTCCTTAAATTCAAGTACATATAGAAGTGTTTTAGTTGCTATTTATTTGTTGAGTACTCCCTGCGCTCCAGGCACGTGTTCCAAAAGCAAGCCTAATCAAGGGCATTGTCTTATAATCAGCCGTCATACATGGAAGTAGTACATTAAATCCAGAAGCGTGCATTCCCCATCAGGGACTGCGGTGTCTAGGAAACATCACCTGTTTCAGTTCTCACCTGGTGCTGGCTTGGTCTCTTGGTTACCAGATTAACAAATGTGCAGATGCACAGTGCCTTAACCAAACAATGGAGGCCATTATTCAGGCCAGCAGATATGCACACACGCAGCGAAAGAAAACCTTCCCTAAAATATGGTGCAAGTTTAATTCGCTACAGAACAGTTTTAGATGCAGTCTCCTTCGTTAAAAGAAAAAACTCCCACCCAAAGACCAAGCTGAATTTCATACATGCAAAGGTTTCACGAAGGCCACTGACAGAGAAAGGAAAGAGGAAAATAAATGTGATCTCAGCCTGTGATACCAGATCAGGTAAAACTCACTTACATGGGCACACTAAGGCGTTGTCACGTCTGCCCACACAAAACAAAGCCACACAGTAACAAGGCAGACGTTCGAATATACCCCCTAACCTCTCACTGGAAACGCGAACATATTTTGGAACAAGCACCATGACACAGCAGAACAAATACGACTCTTCCGACAATAACGCAATTCTAAATGTAGTGCGTGTCAAAGGTGAATCGTTGGAAAATTAAAGAGCAAGTCGAGAACATGTGAATACCAAAGAAAGAAACATCAAATTATGCCCACAGAAAGATGCGACCTTCACCAAATCATAGAACATGTTCACTGCTAGCAAGGGAACATTACAGGGGGTGCTTTCAAGCACCTCTTCTTTCGAAAGGTAATTTGAAGCATGCTTGATCTGTCTGATGACAGAGGAAAGGGGTTATGCACCTGGAACAAGCGGTTTGACACCAGGGCCAGTAGAGGGCGCTAAACCCACCCATGGCCCTGATGGCAGGGACGCTTCAGCGGAACAGGACAATTTGGTGCTGCCATTTCGGCGCAGGCCGATTTGTCCTACCACTTCTTGATGTTTTAAAACCCTAATAGGATTTGCAATAGGTCAGTCAAGTGCACCCCAGTTGTTTTATCTGTTCATTGAGACTGATGGAGCACAGCTGCATGTTAATTCACTTTCTGAGCGATTGCCCTTCTTTACCTACACTGAAATTGGTATTTGGGACTTTTGTGCACATAATGAGGTACACCATTTGTGTAAATGTGCACACCATGGAACATTGGATATTGAGATGTTTGTTCTTTTGAGGTAAATGGACTGAGGTTGATTTCTCGATGTTCTCACTTGGACGACTTTTGTGCATATAATGAGGTAGACAGCTGATGTAGAAGGCAACACCATGGAGCATTGGATATTGAGATGTTTGTTCTTTCGGATACGTGGACTGTGTTTGATTCCTCAATGTTCTCACATAGTCAACGTGTCTGCACATAATGAGGTACCCCGCTTGTGTAAATGTGTACACCGTGTACCATTGGATATTGAAATGTTTGTTCTTTCGGGTATGTGGACTCCCTTTGATTCGTCAATGTTCTCACATGGTCAACTTTTCTGCACATAATGACGTGCACCACTTCTGTAGGTGTTCACACCATGTAGCATTGGACATTGAGATGTTTGTTCTTTCGAGTATGGGGACTGCCTTTGATTACTCAATGTTCTCACAAGGTCATCTTTTGTGCACATAATGAGGTACACCACTTGTGTAGATGTGTACACCATGGAGCATTGGACATTGAGATGTTTGTTCTTTCAGGTACATGGACTTTGTTTGATTCCTCAATGTTCTCACACGGTTTGTGTTGGCAAGAGCATATCCCAGGTTATGTTGTGAAGATAGTTATCCACAATTGAGCAGACACACACAGCACTCAACATTGAATACACATGCACTTTAAAATCTTTATTAAAAACGTTGTGTTATTTACTATTTCCTGAATAACGTAGAAAAGGGCTCCCTGTCTTTCAGAATGTAGGACAATGTGGCCATTTACATTTCGTATACCTTGTCCCAGAGACAATTGTTCTTAATGTCTATTAAATAAACACCCAGAAATGAACACTACAGCATCTTTCGACTACTTGGAAAATGAAATATATTTACACTGTGTACTGTATTTCTCTAAGGTTTTTGCCAAATAAAAGTATTATCCTTGCAAGATTGCCAATAGAACTAACATTGTTCATTCAATCATCTTATGGAAACTACCTTCTAGCAGTCCCAGCTTTACTGTTTAACCCATTACCTTTTCAAGACTCATTACGACCCAGGCGGTAAGTTACCACCTGGGTCGTACCTTTACCACCATGGCGTAAACTACGTTTACGCCATGGTGGTTGGCGGATTTACCGCCCCATTCCGAGGTGAGTGGGGCGGTAAGTCCCCATTAACCCATTTACCCTTCCCCATTCCCATTTTTGCCCCATAGGGCATAATGGGAGTGGGGAAGGCGTTAATTACGCCACCGTAAATTACGGTGGCGTAATTAACAACAAGGTCCCTTAGCGCCATGGATTTTAACACCTGCTAAAAGCAGGTGTTAAATCCTCCATGGCGCTAAGGGACCTCGGAATCAGGCGGTAAGGGTCGGTGCTGTTTACGCCGCCGTAAACCCCTTACCGCCTGGGTCCTAATGAGGCCCTGTATATGAATTAAAAAGGAAGCTTTTTCAAAATCATCTTTTCATCATCTTATTTCTTATCTTCTTCTAATGGATTTCAATGCCTTACACGTGTTCAGCAAACATGACCATAATGCATACAATAATTATGTCAAGAATAGATAACTACAAAATGGTCAAATCAACATGTTTTTCTAAACTGACAATTAAACCAGATGTTCAGCGCACTAGAGCCAGATTGCTCGTATGTTTGACCTTTAAATGAGGCCAGCACTAATGTCTCTTCAATGTCTACTTGTTCAACCGCACATGAATTTGATGAGCCCTGCCCTGTTGCATATTCGGTTGTACCATAAATGCTCCTTCTTCCGTTTGTGGTGATCTGTCCCAAACTTTGGAACATGCCTTGGAATTTACAGAATTTTTAACAGAAAACGATTACATGAAATTCAAGAAAGATCTCAAAGCGAATCATTCAAAAGCGCTTTCATATTGGCCTGTTCTAGAGCCACTCGCTGTCCCTTAAATTAAACAGTATTTGAGGAATCATTGATCCCGGACCTAAACATTCAAGCCTTTGCACTATACCCACGAGATATGCAGAATATCTCCTCTCTCTGTGGTGATCTTCAATCTCAGCCCTAAATGACCTATAAAACCAACACACTTTCATAACTTGGAATTCGATAAAGTTCACTGTGAATAGTTCATAATAAAGTGCTGCCCCTTGTTCAGAACCCCTTCATCCTCTTTTTCATACTTCCTCCACTAGAGCTATCAAGCAGGTTTTCTGTGCATATTAAACATCACCAATTACATCAAATAAAACAAATGTTTATAGCAGCTGCTGGGAATTCTATATATGAGGACAGCTCTTGGTAGTCTGCTTTTCCATTTCAAATCCACAGTGTGGTTGCAACTCAACTTAACTTCCACAGTCTTTGCTTGCTGCACCCTACCACTACAAGTATGTATTTATTTATTTTAAATTTATAGAGCGCGCAAACAGCCCAGGGGCATCGAGGTGCTGTTACAAGGAAATTACTTAGTTACGTGAGGCATACATCATACAAAGCAGGGTGTAAGACATGTAGCAGACATCGTAGGAATATAGCATACATATAGCTTCAGCAGAATGGGATCAGGCGGAAAGAAGAGTTTTGATGGCTTTACAGAAGGCTAGGCATAAGGTTTCTGCTCTTAGGTCCGTTGGAAGGGCATTCCATTGCAGGGCTGCAACGAATGAGAAGCTAGAGCACCCTGCTCTGGCTCGTTTGACTTTGGGTACTGTGTGGAGATTGGCATAGGGTCTCCTGGTTGGTCTGTAGGATGTCAATATGTGAATTCTTTGAGTAAGGTATAGGGGGGCTATGTGATTGATGCAGTTGTGGGTATGACCCAGGGCTTTAAAGAGGACAGGCTCTTTGATGGGTAGCAAGTGGGCCTGTTTCCTGGCAGCAGATATATGGTCCCTTCTCGGAATGCCAATGGCTCCACAGAGTGCACGGTTTTGGATAGTTTTGAGCTTCTCCATGTTCTTTACTGACGTGCCCGCAAAGAGGACATTGCAGTAGTCGAGTCGGGATCCGGTTATAGCTCTGGCTATGGTAAGGCAGTTATCTTTGGACAGGAATGGCCTGGATGCATTGAGCAGCTTGGCGTGGTATGCTGTGGCAGATGCAATGGCGTTGACCTGCCCAGTCATTGAGAAGTTGGAGTCTAAGTAAACTCTGAGGATTTTTACTGTTTGAGAGACTGTGATTTTGATGTTGTCAATCGTGAAGTAGAGGAATTGGTTGTCAAGCTTCTTCAAGGTTTCAGTGGAGCCTATCAGGAGAAGTTCCATCTTGTCACTGTTCAGACACAATCCAATCTCAGCCATCCAGGCTTGGATGGTTGAGTAGACAGCGTTGAGGGACTTGGTGTCGGACTCATAGTCGCCAGTCAGTGGGAGGAGGACTTGTGTATCGTCCGCGTAGTTGGTATAGGTGCTGCCTAGCGAATCCAGGTTGAGGAAGAGTGGTCTGGTGAAGATGTTGTATACGGTGAGGGAAATGCAGGAGCCTTGTGGGACTCCGCATTGGATGATGTTGGGGGAGGCAGAGGCTTGGTCAGAGAACACTCACATGGTTCTGCTTTGCAAGAATGAGGTGATCAAGGGAGTTGCGTTCAGTGAGAAGTGGGCTTTAGATGTCAAATGGTGACAGAGGACATTGTGGTCAACAAGGTCAAACTCTGCAGATAGGTCCAGGAGTAGAATTGTACCAGGGTTGCGAAAGCTGGATTAACGGAGACCAAGGGGGCTGTTAGCTTCGATTAATTGTTGGACTTGCATTTAGGCTACTTTGTCCAGTATTTTTAGCAGGATAGGGACGGTGGTCATAGGCCTGTAGGTATTGGGGTAGGTGGGGTCCATTGAAGGTTTCTTCAGGAGTGGGCGAACCAGTGCTTCTTTGAGGCATGCTGGGACCAATCGGGTCATGAATGAGACATTCATGAATGCCATAAGGAAGGATACGAGCGGGCTGGCACATGCTTTGATGATGGCTGTCGGGCAGATGTCTCCTTTACAGTTTGAGGGTTTGATGGCATTCATGAGAGTAAGGATATCCCATTCATTCACCTCTTTGTAGGAGAAAAGAGTGGTTGGGTCACTGATATTGTGAAGCAGTTTTGAGAGGTGTGGAGTGGGTAAAAGTTTGTTGGATGGTTTTAATTTTACTGTGCAGGCTGGCTAATTTGTTGAGCATGGCAGATTGGATACCATCGCACCAAGCCTCATCTTTGGTGATGGACTGAGGGGGGAGGGTGGGTGTCTCTAATTCCCTGAAGATAGAGAAGATTTCTTTGGTGTTGGCAATCCTTGTGTGGAACGAGGTTGCTTTAGCTCAGATGATAGCCTTTTTGTATTCTTTAGCAAGCCTTTGGAGCTCTAGTTTGGCTGAGTCCTGATGGTTAGTTTACCTGAGTGATAGGGCGGTATGTTTTTGGAACAGAGTTCTAGTAGCTCAGGAATGAACCAGGCATTGCAGTGTCTGGTGGGTTTCGCTTTGCAAGAGGTGAGAGGGGCAATGGTGTCTACGTCTAATTTAATAGTAGTGTTGTACGAGAGGTCGAGTGTCTCCAGGTCTTTCGAGAAAGGGGGCCTGAAGGCTTGTCCTAGTAAGTGGGGTCTGAGCCTGTCAGAGGTGAGGTGAGGCAAGCTCCTGATGATGGTGGGTGGGAGTGGGAGCGGTAGCGGCGACTGGTGTGCTTTCTTGTGAGTGGTAATGTCAAATAGGCTGGCGTGATGGCCAGTCCATGGAGATGGGGAGTTGGCTTTACTAGAGAGCGGGCAGTTGTGGTGGTCAAGCTAGTCTAAGGTGCAGCCTTGAATGTGGGTGGGGGCAGTGATGGTGTGTTGGAACCCTAGTGTTTCCAGTGTGTTGTCCAGTGATTTGGCAGATGAGTCTTTGGGGTCGTTGAGGCCAAGGTTGAGGTCACCTAGGAGGAGGATTTCTTTAGATTGTCTGAACGGAGGTGTGTCAGGGCTGCTTGGAAGTCAGCGGATGGGCCTGGAGTCGATAGATAAGGTGGTGTTAGGGGAAGAGGTAAGTTTGAGGTAGGTAGTCACTGTTGTTCTCAATAGTCCTATCAATCTTTTTGATAGGTATAATTTCGTTTTTCTATGAGGGCAACACCCCCTCCTATGGGTGGTCTTGTCTGAATATGGAGTATCCTGGGGAAATTGCCAGGGAGAGGGCCGGGCCTGAGGCTTCATGGATCCAGGTTTCAGTAATCATGAGACGGTCTAGGTTGTGCGTGATGATAAGGTCATGTATCTCAAGGGCATAAGCATGGCAGGGAGCGGGCATTGATAAGGGTGCAGCTGAGGGATGGGTTTTGAGCTAGGCTGAGGTGGATCGTGCTAGCAGATGTGGACAAAGGCATACATTGGTTACAGCATTAGGCATATCCGCAGCATTAGGCAGGGCAATTGTGCTCACAGGCCTAAGTAGAGGCACATCCTTAGGCACAACAATAGGTGTAACATCAGCTTTGGGCAAGGTTGCTGTGTTGGCGGATCTAGGCAGAGGCATATCAGTGGGCACAACATGAGGCACTGACACAGTTTTGGGCACAACATCTGTACTCGCATATCTCGGCAGAAACATATCTTTGGGAACAACATTGGGCATTGCTACAACTTTGGGCGGGACTACTGTACTGGTAGGCGCATGCAGAGGCACATCATTGGGGACAACCACAGATATAGCATCAGCTTTAGGCACAGTAACTGTGCTGGCATAACAATGCAGAGACATATTTTTGGGCACAACACTGGGCCTTGCTACAAGTTTGGGCAGGGCTACTGTACTGTTAAGCGTAGGCAGAGGCACATCTTTGAGGACAACCACAGGTATAGCATCAACATTAGGCACAGTAGTTGTGCTAACATAACTATGCAGAGACATATCTTTGTGCACAACATAGGGCATTGCTACAACTTTGGGCAGGACTACTGTACTGGTAGGCGTGGGCAGAGGCTCATCATTGGGGACAGCAGGTATAGCAGCAGCTTTTGGCATAGTAACTGTCCTGGCATATTTAGGCAGAAACATATCATTGGGCACAACATTGGGTATTGATACAACTTTAGGCAACATAATCGTATTGGCGACCTTGAAAGGGAGTAAAGCATATGGCATAGAGTTGGCTTCAGGAGTGCTGATGCCGTTGCATCCGATCGGATTGGGCATATGAGAGGAGCTGGCCGGCATGTGCTTAGGCCAGTAGCAGGCACTATCCTGTGGCGTAGAAGTGCTTATTGGGGCAACTGCGCGAGTAGCAGAGGAGCGCTGTGCACGGTGCGCCTGGTAGAAGGAAGGAGGTGGCATGAGGTGCAGTTTGTTGCCCACAGTGGGAGCCTGGTTGAAGAACCTTCAGCCTAAGTGGTAATTCCGGAGGCTGGTGCAGGCTGGGGTGGAGGAGACTGCCAATTTGGGAGTGCGTCCACGTAGGCGCACGAGCCTGGAGGCCAACGTGGGGTGAGCTGCGACCAGGTCGCTTTTAGAACAGCTTATGTGGGCTGTGGTGAGCAATGAAAAAGGGGGATGGCATGATGGAGGACAGGGGGAAGCCAGGGGCTCGGAGCACGATCAGAGGCTTACCTGCGGCATGCAAAACTGTGGAGTGGCGCGAGGCATCCCCGGCGAGCAGTGGAGAGCTGCAGAGAGCAACGCAGGCCTTTTCAACTGGCTTTCCCTTCGTGGCTTCACCTGCCGGCTGGTGAAAGCATTGACAGCAACGTAGTTGTTGCTCGTTGTTGTGGCTATGGCGACAGCAGCCATTTTAGAGGGCCGTATTTCTTTATCAAGCCTGCAAAGCATGGGCGAAGTGTGGGAGCACTCTGGTGTCCCTTCTGGCGCTCTGCTGGGGGAGACCTGCTGGAGATGAGGTGAGGCTTGCAGCAGAACTGCAGAGAGCAGCGCAGGCCTTTCCAACTGGCCTTCCCAGCGCGGTTTCATCTGCCGCTTGGGGAGGCAGCAGATATACGGCTACTGGGAGCAGGAAGCTGTTGTAAAGTATCAGAAGTCACTGAAAAGGTTCCCATTTGTTCAATTCTCTTAGAATTGTTTTGATAACTTCATGGGCCTATTTTATGGTATGGTGTCATGCTCTATAAAACGTACCCAATACATAGAGTAGGATGGGATGCTCACCTGCTGAGTGATGTAGTTTTATACCTGACTGAAGCATCTATTTTTTGCCACTCCTCCATGCCTACTATCTCACTGATTTCACCATCTCACTGACCCCTTTGTCACTTGCCTAAGAGCATGCTAACTTCCATACGTTCTAAATAGCACAGTTATCTTTTATTTTGAACTCCGCCTCTAGTACCATTACTCTGAATTGTCCTCTTTGTAAATAACAGCCTTACCTCACATTATCCACCTTGCTTTCCCTCGCTTTAGAACCACTTTCTAATACATGCAAAACATGTCTTCAGTTATCTTGCTTTTAATTAATATGTACAGTTTATAAACATTTCAAATCGCAATTAAACAGTTGTAACATTTCTTTGCAAGATCGGAGTTGAAAACATGTCAGTAGAAGTATGCCAGATTCTATTAAGTGGTTGCCTTTTTGAACAGGAAAGAAGATAACTAGTAATGGCAATTACAACTACCGCGTGGTGTTATGATGTCATCATTGTACTTGATGTTACTGAATTTGTCGTTCATCCCCTGTTCGAGCCCCTGGAATGGGGGATGAAGGCCATTAGCAGCCAGGGTTACCAAAGCGGTAACCCGGGGTGCTAAAAAAGAAAGGTTTTAAAAGATCCTATAGAGGGACACATGCAGCGTCCCGCTGTGGGAAAAGAAATCCTTTTCCAAGATGGCCACCATGGAAAGGAAAATACGGAGCCCCCCCTTCCCTTTCCATGGTGGCCAGCAGGAGGCGAGTGGAAGGAGTGGATGTGCTGGTGCTGGCCACCATGGAAAGGGAAGGGGGGCTCCATATGGAGGCCCCCTTTCCTTTCCATGGTGACCAGCGAGAGGCGAGTGGAAGGAGTAGATGTGGAGACCTGCTGATACAGAAAAAGGGTAAGTAGGACGTGAGGGGGAGAAAAAAAATAGAGTGACGGAGGATACTCAGAAGATGGCAGGGGGGATCCAGCCATCACGTGCCTTGGAACACGTTCCTAGCAATCTGATTGGCTGGCTCCCCCCACTAGGGTGCTAGTTCCAGTTATCTGTGTGACTGTTCCATATTTACACATTTAAAGATAATATGATCAGCAAAAGAGGGCATTCAAAGTTCAATGTGCATTAAGAAACTGCTGCGGCTATTTATGTGGATGCACAAAAGTCAAAGTACTGAAACTTTAGCAGGCCATGTCTGAATCAGGAGAAGGTGCAATCAGGAACATGGGCTTGGGTATCAGGTTAGAAGAACTCTATTGTCTGGGCAAACCATGAGAAGAGTGAATATAAGTGAAAGTGAGCAAGCAGACAGTGAAATATGGGGCTTGACTCACAGCTTCCACCACTGGGATAAGTAATGTTAAGTTTACAACATCATGGAAATAAGAGGGTTGATGTCCGGTGGATCATCCTCAATGCCGCCTTAATAGCCATACGGTAATAGTGACCCAAACACCACTGTACCAAGCTTGAAGCTAGTCATTCCTGCTGGCTGGCACAATTCCATAAGCCACAGTATCCTGAGACCAGAAAAAGGCAGAAATAAAATACCAGGCAACACACAGGTCACATTCAGTTACACATTCGATACTTCAGATCAGGAAAAAACTGTTGAGCTACTCTACAGACAATTCTCCAGCAAGTGTTCAAATGATGTATATTGGCTAGTTTATCTCCTATAGTCCCCCATGGATGCCACCTCACACTCATAACTTGTACATTGCTCCGTTGATTCCCGGCTAGGTTTGTGCTGTCTAAAAACGAATACACAGGAATGTTTCAAAACGAGCAGAGCGAGAAACAGGAGTGGCACACGATGGAAGACTGAAATGTCTGTGTGTGTGCTCCTCTGATCTATATAAAGCTGCCACACATCCAAAGCAACAAGGGAAACTGTTATAGGTTTGGGGATGACCTATATCGAGATAAAGTCTATATCCAATTTTCTTTAGACTGGGAGTGTTGAAACCAGAAATAAAACACAAGGAAAAATGCGAGTTACTTTCGTCTCTATTCATGCCACAGTTGGTCCTTTTTTAATGTCTGGCGACAGAAAGCTTGCTGTATGCAACTGCTCTTGGAGAAGGACCCCAGTGTCAATCAACTTCTCTGTAATGCAGTCATTTCCTGATGCAGTATTTGGAAGAAATGGTTATGGAGGTGCACTCCAATTTGAATCCTATTTTCCACTTGTAGATGCTATTGTAATTCTCTTTCAATCATTTTTATCGGTGTAAAGTGCTACCTTTACGAAACTAATGATACAACTGAGAGGTTCTCGGTTTGAAAACCACAAATAAAAAACTGGGGCACAACAATGTGTAGAAAAGTATGCACTTTAAACTATAGCTTCGATTCTTGTAAAGTTTGTAATTCCCATAAATTAGCAAATGAGGAACACGTCAATTCCCTGTTTTTCATCCATCTGTTTAGTTTCAATAACACTGAAAACATAGAATTTCTGTACACTTAAACACATAATCTGTCACTTTGTAGGCAGGTATATAGGGCGATGTTAATATTTTTAAAATAATATTTCAAAATACATTTTTTCAAAAAGACAGCAAATTCAATACATCTGTCTTTCATAAAGTAAGAATCTTTCAATTTTCAAACTAGGAAGATGTCCCAATAACTTGATAGGTAATTGTGACAACTCCTATGTGACTGCGACCAGCTGTTGTCTCCTGTCTTTAACTACGCGTTTCGGGCGTATGTCGCCTTTCTTCAGGTTAGTGTATTGGGTTTAAATGCATCAAATGTGCTGCAAAAAGATATAATGGATATTCTATATTAGTTACTATACTTCCTTATTACCAAACTATTCTAACATACTGTGCGCTAACTGCGACTGACCTTCAGAATGGTCCTGCGCCCCAAACCGGAAGGCTTGTGGTCTAAACGACTCATGTTGACAACTGCAAAACATGTTAAGACATGACTTTAAGTGCTATTCTGAATATTAAGGTGACGCACAGAGGGCTGCGCTTAAAAAATAGCGCTGGGTCCCCCTGTCCGCCGTCTACATGCTGATAAGTAACTTGATGTTGGACGTAACCGAAGGTACTCTTACCCCAGGTGTAGCACTGTATGTTCAATTGTGGGCGGAGAATGAGAATGCTGTAAGTCTCCCAGCTTCTTGTCGTGGATCCTAAGTAGCAATGAATAGATATATATATCAAGTGGGAGTGTATTGTGAGGTATCATACTCACTAGTTGTACTAAAGTTCTCTGGTGGTGCCTACATCAATCTGACACGTCTCATGCGGTTGACGCTGGACGGCTTGGGGGTCTCCTCAGTTTAAGCCGCTGCAGACCTGCAGAGCTCAGCCAGTCTTGTTATAAACCTTCAAGTCACTTCAGAATATAACTTTACATTGTATCCACCTCTCAGTAAGTCTTTCTTTGGCCTGCTTTGGGTTCATTTATTCAGTTTTACACAAATGTCTGGTGTTGTTTTAAAACACCGGCTTTCTGATAGTGGTGAGTACTGGTAATGCAACCATTTTTGGGATTTAAGAAAATGAATTCCCCACAGTTCTAGGTTGCTTTTGGCAATCAGCATTGCCATTCCCAATGGTTTCAGGCTACTGTGTGGGTAGTCCAATGGTGGTTTTAGGCAGTGCCCTTCTGTGCCCATAACATCGGCAAAAATGGGTGGCAGCCTATTCTTCATGCATTTCCTTGGGCATTTTCTGGGAAGCTCTGGCCATCATGACGTTTTCCATGCCAGTACTGCACAGTTTTTGTGGTAGGGCTCGGATGCATGGGTAAAAACATCCCACAAGCCCCCCTCTTGCGATGGCCATTCTGTTTCACTGATGGAATTCGCAAGATCTGGGATGTTCTCCTCATCTTCTTCCGGTAGATGGCACAGTTCAGCATCTTTTTCTCCATCCGGTACTGATCGATCGGTTCTCCTCGCCGGTCCTGATGGGAACATTGGGCGGTACCCCGGTGCCCTTGGGTCTTTTCTCCCGATCTCCGGATCGTCCTCCCTGGCCAGTCTCCAGGTTTTCTTTCTCCTAGGACGACAAAGGAAGAGCGGCAATACCTATTCATGGACATTTCTCCCCCACCATTGATATAGTGGGGTGGCATATATATTTTAGAACTCAACAGATATGAACATGCACATTTTTTTAAATGAAGAGACAGGAACACATAAACTTGAGAAACACAGAATTTGATAGGTTATATGTAGGATCTTTTAGGGTTGGAATTGAATTACTCTGGAGCGGTACCCTCTGGGATTGCAGAGGACTCCTCCAGTTGCTGCAAAGTGTGCCTGGGATGGCAACACTTCAACTGGTTTATGTGGACCCACTTGTCTTCCCCCTCTGCCAAACCGCCTTTGGGGATGCAGATCTTGTAGGCCACAGGGGAGATCTTGTCTATAATCTGAAACGGTCCCTTCCATGTAGGCAAGAATTTTTGCTGTTTGGCCTGGTTCCTTTGGAAATTGTATAGATAGACCCGGTCCCCCACCTGATACTCCTTCCTGGAAGTTTTCAGGTCATAGTGGGTCTTCATACTCTCAGCTGATCTTTCTAGATTCCGCTGAGCATAGGCAAAAGCATGTTGAAGGTGTTTCCTTAAATTCTCCACATACTCATGAGTAGTGGAGGCATTTATTAAGGTCTGCTCTTGGGTCCTGTAGAGCAAATGCTGCGGAAGCACCATCTTGCGTCCAGTCATCAACTCGAATGGTGACATTTTGGTTGCAGATGAAGGGGTAGATCTGATGGCCATTAGGACCAGAGGTAATCGGATATCCCAACTTGGCCCAGAATCTGCCACAAACTTTTTTAATATGCTCACAATGGTTTGGTTGTATCTCTCCACTGCTCCAGAAGAAGCTGGCCTGTAAGCAATGTGTAGCTTCCTTTTAACCCCCAGTATCTACCACATATTTGTCATTACTTCACTGGTGAAGTGGCTACCCCTGTCTGACTCAATCCTTTGAGGTAGACCGAAACGGGAAAAGATGTGGTTAATCATCAGGGCAGCTGCAGTTTCTGCCTTGCAATTTGGGACTGGGAGACATTCCACCCACTTGGTAAACAAGCATGTAACGGTCAACATGTACTTGTTTCCTCTAGTCGAGCGAATCACAGGGCCTACAAAGTCGATTTGCAAATCTGACCATGGCAGTGTCATCCCCCTCTTTTGGAGAGGCGCACGGTGTGTGAGGGATGATGGCTGAAATTGTGCACACACAAGACACCCCTTCAAGTATTGGTCGAGGTCCTGCCCCATGTGTGGCCAGTATGCAACGTCTCTTAAGATTTCCAGTGTTGTGTGAAACCCCCTATGACCGGCGGTGGCCTCATCATGGGCGTGACTTAACATCAGGCTTCGGAATGAGGTAGGAACCACCCACTGATCATGGCCAGTTTGGGATTTCCTGACCAGCAAACCGTCTTGGATCCGGAACATTTTTGGACATTTCATCAACACTCTTAGGTCCTCTTTCCCAATGTAATCGGTATCCGTCAGGGGAAAGTTCTCAGGGTCCTCAAGGTGTTGGTAAAACTTACCAATAATTGGATCCCCCTTCTGAGCTGTAATCAAATCAGCATCAGGGGGCTCCTTGCTCCATTGGGCAGTTGAAAGATCACTGTGAGCATTTGTCTGGGACCTAGTGATAGCAGTGACCTGGATTACCCCCAACAGGGACTCTATTTCTATTATATCCCCTTGGATGGCCCCGGTTTTGGCCAGCTGATCAGCTAAGTCATTTCCAGTTTTGTCTGGTCCCTCTACTTTGGAATGACCCTTGATCTTTTTCCAGTAGATGGTCATCCCATTCGATGTGACCAGATCATCAATGTTTTGGATCAACTTCCCATGTTTCAAGGGTTTGTTGTTAGCAAATAACATGCCTCTGGTTTTCCTATTAACCAGGTGCTCCACGAACCCGTTCCGTACATAATCAGAATCTGTGATTATGACCAGTTCGTGGAGTTGATGCTGGACAGCAGTGAGGATGGCCTGATGCACAGCCATCAATTCTGCCACCTGACTACTCCGGGGACCAATTTTGTATCCAGCGGAGGGTTCTGGGGACTCATTCACCCATGCATTCCCTACGCCGGCCACCAGTTCTTTCTCCCCGTTGTTGTCAACA
This sequence comes from Ambystoma mexicanum, assembly GCF_040938575.1. Taxonomy (NCBI): domain Eukaryota; kingdom Metazoa; phylum Chordata; class Amphibia; order Caudata; family Ambystomatidae; genus Ambystoma; species Ambystoma mexicanum. The sequence goes on along the minus strand of NC_090933.1, from coordinate 557,109,488 downwards.
TGGTAAGAGCATCCATCCACATAGACAGTGGGCATTCCCTCACACTTGTCCTCTTCAAAGACTTTGTGTGGGGAATTAAGGTATGCCTCCGTGTTGTCCTTGATTTTTAGACTTTCGTCCTCGAGACAGTTTTCTCTGGCACAATCATGCAAGTCAGCCAGACCTTGCGCGAGGGGACTCTTCTTGTTTTGGCCATATCTGACCTCCACAGGAAAGCCTTGCATTGACAGAATCCAGGAAGTAATTCGGGAATTACTCACATTTCCGGCCCGGATTCTATCACTTTGGAGATATTGCAGAGGCTGGTGTGGAGTCTCCACTATGATGTGTTCCCCCTGGATAAACGGGCGGTAATTCTTCAATGCCCACACCATTGCCAGGAGTGCCTTCTCACAATCGTTGAATTTTTCCTCCACAGAGGATAAAGTTTTGCTCGCATAGGAGATTACTTTATTGACCTTGTCATGCTTTTGGTATAATACTGCCGTCAAGCACGTATTAGAGAACCCCGTCTTCTCCTTGTTTCTGACAGGGTAAGCTAGGCAGGGCGCTTGTGAGAGGCTTCTTTTGAGTTGTCTTACTGCCTCGGCTGGACCCCATTCCCATTTGACCCCCCCCTTCAGGAGATGAATCAGGGGTCTGGTGATCTCTGCGTAGCCCTCAATGAACTTTCTGCTGTAATTAGTCAGTCCAAGGAGGCTCCTTAGTTCCCGCAGAGTTGTGGGGTCTTTCAGTTTCTGAAGTGCTTCCACTTTCTTTTCCTGGGGGCAGAGACCCTGAGGAGTAATCTCATGCCCCAAGAAATTAACATGGGTCCTACACCACTGTGCTTTCTGAAAGGAAAGTTTTGCTCCGGTGGCCCTCAACTGGGTCAGAACATAACGGATCTCCGCTATGTGTTCCTCCACAGATGAACTTTTGATGAGGACATCATCTACATAAGCCAGGTTAGCCCTTGCACCCAGGTCGGGCATGGCCTTGTGTAGGAAAATGTTGAATTCATTGCCGGAGTTGAGGTATCCGAAGGGAGTCCGGGTCCATGTGTACTGCTGGCCCCCAAAGGTAAAAGCCAGCTTGTATTGGTCCTCCCTACTGACAGGCACGGTCCAGTATCCATTGGTCGGGTCTATTGCAGTGAATACCTGTGACCCCTGGATCTGGGCCAGCCCTTGGTCAATGTAGGGCAGAGGCCATCGGGAAGTATGGACCTGTTTGTTGAGCTCCCTGAGGTCGGCGCAGAGTCTCCACTGGCCGTTTGGCTTCAATATTCCCAGCACCGGATTATTGAAGGTGCTGTGAACTGGACGGATTATTCCCCGGGACTCAAGTTTCTTAATTATTTCAGTAAGGGACTCCATGGATGCGAAAGGCAAACGATTCCCTCCTTCACAAACACTGGAGTCATGCCAGGGTCTGTGGGGATTGTTGTTGTGTGGATGTCGGTGCGGCCACAGTCATATGAGTCTACCGCAAAGAGATCTTGGAAATCCAAGAAAACTTGTTTCAACTTTTGGAAAGACTTCTGGTTTGGCTATCTCAGCGGCCTCCTCCAGCTGGGTGGAGAAGTCCCTGGTCAGAGTGCTGATTTGGACTGGAGGCTTCAGGTGGGAAAGGCAACCTCATGGACCTGGAAAATCACCTCATCCCTCCTGAAGTCACAAGTCACATCTTCCTTACCATAAGGGCAGGAAGTGTACACCGGGAAGTTCCCCCCATGCCGGGTAAAAATCCTGTCTGGTGTTGTATTGTCCTCACTGTCACTGTCAAAACAGTCCTTGGGGATTGGTCCTAACAGTTCATTTCCTAGATCAATGGAAAAATGTTGGTCATCAACCGCCATTCCAATAATGGTGCCTGCGGCTAGAGTAATACTCTTTAAGTCGCTGTTATCCACCTCTATTGGAATGGTGTCATGTTCTATGTTGACTAATGGAGTTGGGTTTACCCCAAACCCTTGCTGTTGGAGAGAAGCATTTAGATGTATATAAGCATCAGGGTTTTGCAAATATTGTCCTCTTTTAACTTTCACTTCCAGGGAGAATTGTCGGGTCCTTTCTGGGATGTGACTTCCTCTTTAATCTGAATTTCAACTGCATAAGGTAGCAATTGAGCTGACCTAAATGCTTTTTCTGGATCATCAAAGCCCATGGGATTATCCGCTAATCGGGACCAAGCTTTGAAGTTTATTAGGTCCAAACTAATGGCAAAGCAATTGAGAATGTCACTGCCTAAGTAAAAGGTGGCAGTGCTGTCTCGCACGACCCAACAATTATGGACTATGCTCTTGTTGCCAATGGAGATTTTGAGCATACACCTGCTTGGCAGGAGCTGTTTGGAATTAGGTGCTTCCAGGTCCATTTCCCATTTGTCTATCAGTTTGAATGTGGGAATGGCTGGATCTTTTGGGAGTTGGCGGAACATGGCTTTGCTGATGAAGCTCTTACCGTTGTTCACGCACACTCGAGCGAGAACAGAGTCCTTCCCATCATTTAACTGAACAGGGATGAACAACTGCTCTCCAATTTGCTGAATATCAGCCAAGTTCTGAGCTGATTTCACATCTTTCTGGACTATAGGAGTGGGAGTTTCTGATTGTGGATTAGTAAAGAATTTCAAAGTGTTTCCTTCCAGCGTAGAGTACCACTTTAAACTGGAAGGAAGGTTGATTTTCAGAAATAGAGAGGACCCCCCATCACCAGTCCGTTGTCCTACTGCTATTACTGTCACATCTGGAGTTTGGTTGTTCTGGAAGTGAAATTCTACTTGGTCAGATTTTTGTTCAACCATGTGGCAGGTGCCGTTTAAACTATCATGGTTGACACTCTGTTTTAATTTTATCGGTCGGCTAGTCTGGGTCCAGAGGACCTTGTTTACACAATCTATTAGGGGTGACAACCTTCTCAGGAGGTCATTCCCTAGTAAACAAGGGGTGCCCTCTGGAGTCACTACTATGACCGGGTGTTTCACCTTGTGTCGCCCAATTTTAATGTCCAAGTCTGCAGTCCTCTCAACGGGAATTTCCTTCCCGTCAAAGTTCTGCAGTTGTCCAGGAAGAGAGGTGAGAGGAATTCGGTAACTCTCCCCCCTTCCTGCATTTAGTTCCTCAAAGGCCCTTTTGGACAGAAGGGTAGCTTGGGATTCAGTGTCCACCAGTGCCAAAATTGTACCCTGCCCCTGTACTTGTACCGGGGCATAGTAGCTTCCCTCCTTCTCCTCAAGGGGGCACAGATAATACACATTTTTGGACAACTGGTGGGCTAACTTTCTGGTTTTGGACATGCCGAGAGAAGAGATTTGGGCAGAATTCTGTGGAGAGCCTTGGGAATCTGAAAGAAAAAGTTGGCAACTGGAGATCAGAGCCATTGTGGATTCCCCTGGTTCCTGTTCTGGGCCGCCCCGCCCTTTTTGGAGGCAGTCATCAGGATGGGTTTGAACCAGGGGATTTCGTTATTGTGGGTTCTGGGATGAGATGATGGGCGGCGGTAGCTCAGTCTCCATATCTCCCCAGTCTGAATTGACATCCCTTGGGACCCATTTTTCTTTGGGAGGAGTTCCCCCATCTCTGAAGGAGAAGATCCTTTTCCCAGGATCTTCTGAGGATCCCTCTCCCTCAAATTGGATGACCTGAACCTCCTCCACAAAGTGGGTCTGTTTGGGTCCTTTGTTTCTCCTACCCCCCCTCTGCTCCTTGGGAGGCAGGCTTTCAGGGGCAGGAGATTTTGTTTCCGGTTCCTGGTTTTCCAGGGGCTGTTTACAAGTTGGGAAGGAAGCTTCCTCCAAGGCTTTACACCCCCCTTCCCCTTGTGCCTCCTCCCTGGGAACCGGTGTGTTATCGGGGTGCTGCCCCCGTCATTGTTCTGGAGCACCAGGTCCAGAGTTTGGGGCATTCTGCGGTGGCATGCTCATCAGAGGGTTCTGTTGAGCCCTCAGTATGTGACCCAGATCTCGTGCCATATTTTGGACCTGGCGCTCAAGTTGTGAAACCCGCTCAGGCTGATATGGGGCTCTATTTTCTCCCCTGGGCTGATCCCGGGAAGGATAGCTATCCCTTCTCTGGTAGTACCCCTGGTTGGGAAGATTTTGGTACCCCTCCACCTTTGGCCTCCCCTCTCCCGGATTAGGTTGTCTGGGCTCAGGGAATTGGGGAAAGAAGGATGGATGATTTTGGGGCTGGAAATTGGGCGGATACCTGGGGAAAAAGTTCTGCCCAGGATTTGGAGAATTTCTGCCCTCCTGTGGGAAGTTGGGAGGGAAGTTCCCTGGGTTAGGTGCTTGGCCGGATCCCCCCCCCCTTGGGCTGGAGGAGTCCACACATAACCCAGGATTGGTCAGTTTCCCTTATAGCAGGGACTTACATAGTCAGGGAAGCGGGGGACCCCATTTGTGGAACTACCTCCTCGACTCCCTGTCTGTGACTGGCCCGAGGGCCTTCTGGGCTGTGAATTATTAGGTGCAGGTAGGTTTTTAGGCCCCCCCATCTCCAAATCCAAAACGGGGGTGACCTTTACCTCTGCCACCTCGGCAGCAGCAGGGGTTCTGTTGGATTTGGGATTTTTCTGGGTATTGCTTTTATTTTCTATGGGCTTCTGCACCTCATAGATCCGGGTAGCCTGTTCAATGACCCAGTCTAAAGATCTTTTCTCGTGAAAATCTCTCACGAGCTGGGTCATGATGTATTTGGGCAAGGCATGGAAAAATGTATTGACAAATTCTCTGCTGTCTGTGCACACCCTTCTGGTGGTCTGCGCAAAGGCACATTTCAGTTCTTGCACAAATTCTTGTGGGGCCTGATCCTCCCCACATTGCAAATTGTAGGCTGCCTTGCGAGCCTCTTGGGGATTTCTGTGAACAGAAACATGTTTTAATATGGCCGCCCTATAGGTGGACCACCTTGAATGATTTTGGTCCTCCAGCCCCGCAAAGAAACTGGAGTACTCTGGGGAGAATGTCCACTTTACATATTGGATACAGCTTTGGCTGTCCTTCAAATGAAAAGTCTCCATCATTTGCTCATAGAGCTCCAAGTGTTCCCAAACAGAATACTTGGCGTTCTTGTGATAAGGCGTGATGACACTCCTGATTGCCTTAATCTGTTTCAATGGGTCCTTAAGCAAGGCCCTTTTTTCCTTATTGGCCTTTTTGGTTCGGGTAACCCTGGACCATTCATCCTCTGACTCAGAGGCACTGCTCCCAGAGGTTCCTGTCTGATCTTCCAGGTTTTCCCTGATTCTGCGAGCCTGGGATTGGCTGGCAGAATGTGGGGACCTGGTTTCCTGTGTCCTGCGCCGTTCAAAGGAGTCTTCAGAATCCTCCTTGCTGCCAGGATTTGATGGGTACCCCCCCCACTGACCTAACTGGGCAGAAGTTTTCAGGATGCCCTTAATGGGCCTATTCTCCTGTGGTTCCCCACTAAATTGCACTGTGCTTGGGTGCCCATACCCGGATGCCCGCCCATCAATTCCTGGGAGGTACTGGCCTATGAGCCCTATGCTTCTGGCTGGATAGTAATCTGCCATCCCTATGGCCCGGTGCTCATGTGCGCCATGGGACATGGGGGTGGCAGAATCCAGGGACTGAGAGAGATAAAGGCCTCTGGTACTAGGGCTCCTGAGGTTATGCTCAGGAGTTTCCCTTTCCCAGCGAACCTGGTCTCTATCCGCCCCTGCTCCCTGTTGCAATGCAAGAGCCTGCGCCTTCAGTTCCTCAGTTAAAGTCTTACTAGACTCTATCAGTCTCTCCTGCATCGCTACCTGTTGTTGGAGCCTATCATTGTGCTGGCAGAGAGCCTCATTCTCTCTCTGCGTTTCCTGATTGGTCCTGGAGTACTGGGCCAGTCTTTGCTGCAGGAGGGTTACCTCCTGAGTCCCTTCCCTACTGGCCTGCTCCTTTCTTGCCAGAGCCTCCTCCACCCTCCTGGTGTGCTCTAGCAAGTCCTGGTGTTCTTTTTGGAGGCCACCCAGTCCCTGGTGGGCCAGGTGATTTTCTTCCATTTTTCTTTTTAAGTGGCAGACATCCTGGCCTAAGGTGTCCCTTTCCTGACTAAGAGTCTGCATCTGTACCGTCAGGTCGTCCCTTTGCCTTTGGAAGGCACTAGCTTTCTGGCGCTCCTGATCAAACTCTGCCTGGGTATCCAGGTCTTTCAGGATCAGTTTATTGCACTCCTCTTTCTCTCTGTCTAGTTGGATTTGCAGGGTAGCTACCTGCTCTGTGCATGCCCTGTTGAAATTGATCTGTTGCTCCAGCTTTTTCTGGCTCTGCAGTAGGGAGTCCAAACTGTCTTGGCGTTCCTTCTGCAAGCAAAAACAAAGAGGTGATGGCTGGAAGGTTTAGACTTAATCTTAACCACTGGCAATGCTCTGGGCAACCCTCCAGACCACCGTTCTTCACCTGCCAAGCCATTACAGAAGGGAAAGACCATATGCAAATCAGGCTTGGCCCCACCCCAAAAGGGGCAGTCCAGCCCGAACTGCCAGGCCACATCCCCTCTGCACAAGACCACAAGCATCCCCAAACATGTTTCTCCCTTGTTGGGGCTCATCAGTGAGGAGTAGCTTGGGTCTCTAGGCCCAGCAGGCACAGGACCCACGTCTGGACATACCCGTCCCACTCGGGGTGACATAGCAAAAACAAAGAGGTGATGGCTGGAAGGTTTAGACTTAATCTTAACCACTGGCAATGCTCTGGGCAACCCTCCAGACCACCGTTCTTCACCTGCCAAGCCATTACAGAAGGGAAAGACCATATGCAAATCAGGCTTGGCCCCACGCCAAAAGGGGCAGTCCAGCCCGAACTGCCAGGCCACATCCCCTCTGCACGAGACCACAAGCATCCCCAAACATGTTTCGCCCTTGTTGGGGCTCATCAGTGAGGAGTAGCTTGGGTCTCTAGGCCCAGCAGGCACGGGACCCACGTCTGGGCATACCCGTCCCACTCGGGGTGACATAGCAAAAACAAAGAGGTGATGGCTGGAAGGTTTAGACTTAATCTTAACCACTGGCAATGCTCTGGGCAACCCTCCAGACCACCGTTCTTCACCTGCCAAGCCATTACAGAAGGGAAAGACCATATGCAAATCAGGCTTGGCCCCACCCCAAAAGGGGCAGTCCAGCCCGAACTGCCAGGCCACATCCCCTCTGCACGAGACCACAAGCATCCCCAAACATGTTTCGCCCTTGTTGGGGCTCATCAGTGAGGAGTAGCTTGGGTCTCTAGGCCCAGCAGGCACGGGACCCCCGTCTGGGCATACCCGTCCCACTCGGGATGACATAGCAAAAACAAAGAGGTGATGGCTGGAAGGTTTAGACTTAATCTTAACCACTGGCAATGCTCTGGGCAACCCTCCAGACCACCGTTCTTCACCTGCCAAGCCATTACAGAAGGGAAAGACCATATGCAAATCAGGCTTGGCCCCACCCCAAAAGGGGCAGTCCAGCCCGAACTGCCAGGCCACATCCCCTCTGCACGAGACCACAAGCATCCCCAAACATGTTTCGCCCTTGTTGGGGCTCATCAGTGAGGAGTAGCTTGGGTCTCTAGGCCCAGCAGGCACGGGACCCACGTCTGGGCATACCCGTCCCACTCGGGGTGACATAGCAAAAACAAAGAGGTGATGGCTGGAAGGTTTAGACTTAATCTTAACCACTGGCAATGCTCTGGGCAACCCTCCAGACCACCGTTCTTCACCTGCCAAGCCATTACAGAAGGGAAAGACCATATGCAAATCAGGCTTGGCCCCACCCCAAAAGGGGCAGTCCAGCCCGAACTGCCAGGCCACATCCCCTCTGCACGAGACCACAAGCATCCCCAAACATGTTTCGCCCTTGTTGGGGCTCATCAGTGAGGAGTAGCTTGGGTCTCTAGGCCCAGCAGGCACGGGACCCACGTCTGGGCATACCCGTCCCACTCGGGGTGACATAGCAAAAACAAAGAGGTGATGGCTGGAAGGTTTAGACTTAATCTTAACCACTGGCAATGCTCTGGGCAACCCTCCAGACCACCGTTCTTCACCTGCCAAGCCATTACAGAAGGGAAAGACCATATGCAAATCAGGCTTGGCCCCACCCCAAAAGGGGCAGTCCAGCCCGAACTGCCAGGCCACATCCCCTCTGCACGAGACCACAAGCATCCCCAAACATGTTTCGCCCTTGTTGGGGCTCATCAGTGAGGAGTAGCTTGGGTCTCTAGGCCCAGCAGGCACGGGACCCACGTCTGGGCATACCCGTCCCACTCGGGGTGACATAGCAAAAACAAAGAGGTGATGGCTGGAAGGTTTAGACTTAATCTTAACCACTGGCAATGCTCTGGGCAACCCTCCAGACCACCGTTCTTCACCTGCCAAGCCATTACAGAAGGGAAAGACCATATGCAAATCAGGCTTGGCCCCACCCCAAAAGGGGCAGTCCAGCCCGAACTGCCAGGCCACATCCCCTCTGCACGAGACCACAAGCATCCCCAAACATGTTTCGCCCTTGTTGGGGCTCATCAGTGAGGAGTAGCTTGGGTCTCTAGGCCCAGCAGGCACGGGACCCACGTCTGGGCATACCCGTCCCACTCGGGGTGACATAGCAAAAACAAAGAGGTGATGGCTGGAAGGTTTAGACTTAATCTTAACCACTGGCAATGCTCTGGGCAACCCTCCAGACCACCGTTCTTCACCTGCCAAGCCATTACAGAAGGGAAAGACCATATGCAAATCAGGCTTGGCCCCACCCCAAAAGGGGCAGTCCAGCCCGAACTGCCAGGCCACATCCCCTCTGCACGAGACCACAAGCATCCCCAAACATGTTTCGCCCTTGTTGGGGCTCATCAGTGAGGAGTAGCTTGGGTCTCTAGGCCCAGCAGGCACGGGACCCACGTCTGGGCATACCCGTCCCACTCGGGGTGACATAGCAAAAACAAAGAGGTGATGGCTGGAAGGTTTAGACTTAATCTTAACCACTGGCAATGCTCTGGGCAACCCTCCAGACCACCGTTCTTCACCTGCCAAGCCATTACAGAAGGGAAAGACCATATGCAAATCAGGCTTGGCCCCACCCCAAAAGGGGCAGTCCAGCCCGAACTGCCAGGCCACATCCCCTCTGCACGAGACCACAAGCATCCCCAAACATGTTTCGCCCTTGTTGGGGCTCATCAGTGAGGAGTAGCTTGGGTCTCTAGGCCCAGCAGGCACGGGACCCACGTCTGGGCATACCCGTCCCACTCGGGGTGACATAGCAAAAACAAAGAGGTGATGGCTGGAAGGTTTAGACTTAATCTTAACCACTGGCAATGCTCTGGGCAACCCTCCAGACCACCGTTCTTCACCTGCCAAGCCATTACAGAAGGGAAAGACCATATGCAAATCAGGCTTGGCCCCACCCCAAAAGGGGCAGTCCAGCCCGAACTGCCAGGCCACATCCCCTCTGCACGAGACCACAAGCATCCCCAAACATGTTTCGCCCTTGTTGGGGCTCATCAGTGAGGAGTAGCTTGGGTCTCTAGGCCCAGCAGGCACGGGACCCACGTCTGGGCATACCCGTCCCACTCGGGGTGACATAGCAAAAACAAAGAGGTGATGGCTGGAAGGTTTAGACTTAATCTTAACCACTGGCAATGCTCTGGGCAACCCTCCAGACCACCGTTCTTCACCTGCCAAGCCATTACAGAAGGGAAAGACCATATGCAAATCAGGCTTGGCCCCACCCCAAAAGGGGCAGTCCAGCCCGAACTGCCAGGCCACATCCCCTCTGCACGAGACCACAAGCATCCCCAAACATGTTTCGCCCTTGTTGGGGCTCATCAGTGAGGAGTAGCTTGGGTCTCTAGGCCCAGCAGGCACGGGACCCACGTCTGGGCATACCCGTCCCACTCGGGGTGACATAGCAAAAACAAAGAGGTGATGGCTGGAAGGTTTAGACTTAATCTTAACCACTGGCAATGCTCTGGGCAACCCTCCAGACCACCGTTCTTCACCTGCCAAGCCATTACAGAAGGGAAAGACCATATGCAAATCAGGCTTGGCCCCACCCCAAAAGGGGCAGTCCAGCCCGAACTGCCAGGCCACATCCCCTCTGCACGAGACCACAAGCATCCCCAAACATGTTTCGCCCTTGTTGGGGCTCATCAGTGAGGAGTAGCTTGGGTCTCTAGGCCCAGCAGGCACGGGACCCACGTCTGGGCATACCCGTCCCACTCGGGGTGACATAGCAAAAACAAAGAGGTGATGGCTGGAAGGTTTAGACTTAATCTTAACCACTGGCAATGCTCTGGGCAACCCTCCAGACCACCGTTCTTCACCTGCCAAGCCATTACAGAAGGGAAAGACCATATGCAAATCAGGCTTGGCCCCACCCCAAAAGGGGCAGTCCAGCCCGAACTGCCAGGCCACATCCCCTCTGCACAAGACCACAAGCATCCCCAAACATGTTTCGCCCTTGTTGGGGCTCATCAGTGAGGAGTAGCTTGGGTCTCTAGGCCCAGCAGGCACGGGACCCACGTCTGGGCATACCCGTCCCACTCGGGGTGACATAGCAAAAACAAAGAGGTGATGGCTGGAAGGTTTAGACTTAATCTTAACCACTGGCAATGCTCTGGGCAACCCTCCAGACCACCGTTCTTCACCTGCCAAGCCATTACAGAAGGGAAAGACCATATGCAAATCAGGCTTGGCCCCACCCCAAAAGGGGCAGTCCAGCCCGAACTGCCAGGCCACATCCCCTCTGCACGAGACCACAAGCATCCCCAAACATGTTTCGCCCTTGTTGGGGCTCATCAGTGAGGAGTAGCTTGGGTCTCTAGGCCCAGCAGGCACGGGACCCACGTCTGGGCATACCCGTCCCACTCGGGGTGACATAGCAAAAACAAAGAGGTGATGGCTGGAAGGTTTAGACTTAATCTTAACCACTGGCAATGCTCTGGGCAACCCTCCAGACCACCGTTCTTCACCTGCCAAGCCATTACAGAAGGGAAAGACCATATGCAAATCAGGCTTGGCCCCACCCCAAAAGGGGCAGTCCAGCCCGAACTGCCAGGCCACATCCCCTCTGCACGAGACCACAAGCATCCCCAAACATGTTTCGCCCTTGTTGGGGCTCATCAGTGAGGAGTAGCTTGGGTCTCTAGGCCCAGCAGGCACGGGACCCACGTCTGGGCATACCCGTCCCACTCGGGGTGACATAGCAAAAACGAAGAGGTGATGGCTGGAAGGTTTAGACTTAATCTTAACCACTGGCAATGCTCTGGGCAACCCTCCAGACCACCGTTCTTCACCTGCCAAGCCATTACAGAAGGGAAAGACCATATGCAAATCAGGCTTGGCCCCACGCCAAAAGGGGCAGTCCAGCCCGAACTGCCAGGCCACATCCCCTCTGCACGAGACCACAAGCATCCCCAAACATGTTTCGCCCTTGTTGGGGCTCATCAGTGAGGAGTAGCTTGGGTCTCTAGGCCCAGCAGGCACGGGACCCACGTCTGGGCATACCCGTCCCACTCGGGGTGACATAGCAAAAACAAAGAGGTGATGGCTGGAAGGTTTAGACTTAATCTTAACCACTGGCAATGCTCTGGGCAACCCTCCAGACCACCGTTCTTCACCTGCCAAGCCATTACAGAAGGGAAAGACCATATGCAAATCAGGCTTGGCCCCACCCCAAAAGGGGCAGTCCAGCCCGAACTGCCAGGCCACATCCCCTCTGCACGAGACCACAAGCATCCCCAAACATGTTTCGCCCTTGTTGGGGCTCATCAGTGAGGAGTAGCTTGGGTCTCTAGGCCCAGCAGGCACGGGACCCACGTCTGGGCATACCCGTCCCACTCGGGGTGACATAGCAAAAACAAAGAGGTGATGGCTGGAAGGTTTAGACTTAATCTTAACTGCTGGCAATGCTCTGGGCAACCCTCCAGACCACCGTTCTTTACCTGCCAAGCCATTACAGAAGGGAAAGACCATATGCAAATCAGGCTTGGCCCCACCCCAAAAGGGGCAGTCCAGCCCGAACTGCCAGGCCACATCCCCTCTGCACGAGACCACAAGCATCCCCAAACATGTTTCGCCCTTGTTGGGGTTCATCAGTGAGGAGTAGCTTGGGTCTCTAGGCCCAGCAGGCACGGGACCCACGTCTGGGCATACCCGTCCCACTCGGGGTGACATAGCAAAAACAAAGAGGTGATGGCTGGAAGGTTTAGACTTAATCTTAACCGCTGGCAATGCTCTGGGCAACCCTCCAGACCACCGTTCTTCACCTGCCAAGCCATTACAGAAGGGAAAGGCCATATGCAAATCAGGCTTGGCCCCACCCCAAAAGGGGCAGTCCAGCCCGAACTGCCAGGCCACATCCCCTCTGCACGAGACCACAAGCATCCCCAAACATGTTTCGCCCTTGTTGGGGCTCATCAGTGAGGAGTAGCTTGGGTCTCTAGGCCCAGCAGGCATGGGACCCACGTCTGGGCATACCCGTCCCACTCGGGGTGACATAGCAAAAACAAAGAGGTAATGGCTGGAAGGTTTAGACTTAATCTTAACCACTGGCAATGCTCTGGGCAACCCTCCAGACCACCGTTCTTCACCTGCCAAGCCATTACAGAAGGGAAAGACCATATGCAAATCAGGCTTGGCCCCACCCCAAAAGGGGCAGTCCAGCCCGAACTGCCAGGCCACATCCCCTCTGCACGAGACCACAAGCATCCCCAAACATGTTTCGCCCTTGTTGGGGCTCATCAAGGCCACAATTCTGGTATCCTGGTCAGCCTTTTCCTGTTGCAGTATATCCATGTCCTCTTTTATTTTAATGATATACTGCCTACTATCATTTTCTGACTCCTGGCTCCTCTGCAGCCCCTGCTCAGAAGAGTCCAGATCAGATTGGGCCTTCTGTAATGCCAGCAGTTGCCTACTCGCCAGATCTTGGCCTTCAGCACATTTGTCCTGCATGGCTCCCATATGTAAGTATAAATATGCCGCTACCCTGGCAATCTTGTTGTGCTCATCCTTGGCCTTAGGGGCCATGTATAGTTCACTGAGGGCCACATGTAGGGGACCCTGATCTCCCCATATATCTGACCCTGTTTCAGTGACCTGTTGCGCGATTGCCTGCAACCAGACCGTTTGGTCCTGATGAGTCCACTCACCTCTCACAAATAGCTTATGTAAGAAGTGCTCTCTGGCTATTTTCATATCTACCAAGGTCGTCATTCTGGAATTTGAGTTCCTTCCTGACTTACAGTAGTGTGTATTTTATTTTTGCAAAACAGACCTTTTCCTTAGAGCTTTCCTTTGAGGAGTGATTTACAGCGTAACACAGCGTGGTGATCTGACCGGATATGTGTATCTGGTCAGCTGGCACACTGTATTAATCTGCACAAGTGATAGATCTAACCCAAACGTCCGGCTCGAGCCCCCACTTTGTAAGAGGATTCAATCCAGCACTACAGCTAAGTCAATGCCTAGTCTGGGATACTGAATGGAAACCCTTATTGATATATCTTTATGTCCAGTTCATGATTTCTGGATGACTACCCCTATATAACACCCCTCTCTTGGAATCCCCCTGACCCCACTGAGCCAAGAAGTAGTTCTGTTTTGCAAGTTTAAAAGGTTTATTTGAGAATTTAAACAATATATGTATGTATATCACACTTTTATAATGGATTAATAATTGAGTATCACACTGAATCTGAGCAGTAATCAATAATGGATAGTGTTCTACTAATAAACTGATTTGATTACCCAGGAGTAGTATAAAGGATGAGGAAGCACGCTTGGGAATAGGAACAGAAGAATAAGGTGGCAGAGAATGCTCTATCTAGTTTCAGATGGATGCAATGTTGAATGAAAATGCAATACAGAAAATACTCAATATGATTTCAACAAAACAATGTAATCACTTTTCTCTGGCAATCCACTCCCCCCCTTATGCAATGTACGTAAATGAAGGGGAGAGCACACAGTTCTTAGAAATGCAATCAAATGTAATTCAGTTCACCCCAGCAAGCTTAGACTACAGAAGTTTGAAACACAGGCCCAAAAATGCTTTTATATGTGCTGGCAATGAAGTGAGGAATATGCTGAAAATGGTTTTAATTCCCTTCAGGAGGTTCAGGGTGAGTGAAATATACTAGGGATGAGTTCAGGCTCACTTTAGCAAGGATCTAGGAGTAACTAGCAGGTTAAACGAATTTTTGGCAAAGGAAAGCAAGGAAGCTGCTGTTTTCACACGTGGCTGGATTTTTAACCAAATAGCGAATCGCGGCAAAATTCGCGAATGCGTGAATCACGATTACGGCAAAAGTATAAGGAGTAGCAAGTCGTTTCTAAGCTCGTTGAAAAGCTGAGATTCTACGCTTTCAGAGGAAAGTTAAACCAAGTTCCTAGCCCAAACGGTTCCAGAGATACGGACGATTAAATAAAGGTAGTTTTTCGGATTTGAAATTTTAAAAGTTCAAAGCGACAGGTTACAGCTTGCAGCTAGAAAATGACAGGTGACAGCTTTGCAAATGACAGGTGACAGTTAGGAGGCAGTTCTGGTTAGATTAAAATAGATTGAATTATATTATTTTAACTAAGAGATTGGTTCTGCACAGTTCTGCTAGGTACTCACAATATATTCTGAAATAGGCCTCCCCACGGATCTGGTCAGGTTTTGGACTGGACTCCGGTTCTGGTCTCGGCACTTCACAGTGATCTGAGTCAGCTCTCTGGTTCTGCTAACAGCGGTCTGGGTCACTCTGGATCTCTGGCCTCTGGTTCTGGATACTGCTCTGCTTTCTCTGGGTACAGCACTGCTTCTGGATCTTTCTGGCACAGGGTTTCAGGCCAGAATCACCACCTGGGTCCGGCTGTGAATAGTCTGCAAATGATTTTTGGGCCTGCTGACAAATACTTTTGCTTGCTGTGGGCCTTCTTGGTTCAAAGTTCTGTAGTCTCTGTTTAGCTTGGAAGTCTAAGTGTAGGATCTCTGGATGTGAAGTCGTCGGTCAGCATGCTCTGCAGCAAATGGAATTGAATGTCCCTACCTGTCCCAGCAGTCTCTTTTTATGTGTTTTGAAAGTGGGTGGAGAGGCTAGCTTTCTAGGCCCAACCCCTTCAGAGTTCTGATAGGTTGGAGAATTCTTTTCGTTCTCACTGGAGAGCAGGATTGTGTGTCAGAATGATGTCATTTAATGGCTTGCAGAAAGGACACTCCCCTGTCAAATTGCACACAAATCTATATTTGATCAAAATACACATTTCTCAAATACATAGTGGTTTGTCATTGCATGTACATATTACCTATCATATGAGGTATACTCTGTTCAAACTCTGCTCTTCCTGAGGGCTTGCATTCAAAAATGGCAACTTATTTTCGATTTTAGTGGGTTATGCAACCTTGGTTCTTCATTAAAAATTATACACATATACACGGCCTGTCCTTAAATACTCCAGTAAATTCCCATGTCTCTAGCTTAAACACAGAGTCTGTAGTATCCATAAATAGCGGGGTTTTGCCCCAGAACATCACACAAATTCCCAACGCGTCTTAAAACGTGCACAGAAAATTCACAAGAATTATGGTATCATTTAAATAATTTTGACAAGTCCGCACTGTGAGTTATACATCTTTCTTAGAATCACATTCTGGCCAACAGGGGTGTGTCTTTTCAGGTCACATGGTGTAGAAACCAGTTTATCCAGTTTCTGCCAAGCTCAGAGACCCTGCCCCTCCCAGCTTCTACCAAGAGGAAGCTATTTTATGGTCCCCCTAATAAACCATCTGCCTGGGCCCTGGAAGGCCCATTGTTCAAGAGGAAGCCATTTATGGCCTCCCCCCAATAAACCCTCTGCCTGGGTCCTTTGTTTAGTCTCTAGCAGTCCCTTGGTAATTCAATCAGAGAGGGGTAACCTCCCCTCAGAATGCAGCCAGGCCTGAGAACTGCTGTGGATCCAGTTTCACTCCAATTGGGGGGAAGTTGTCGGGCAGAATCCAGTTCCTTAAGCCAGGCCCCAGCTACTGTCACTTTTAGTTACCCAGTTTTCTGCATTCAAATACAACTAACAATTTTTACATATGCAGCTAGAATGCTGATTCTAAGTTCAAAACTATGACATTTTAACAGTGACAAACTATGTGGCAGTCACAAGTCTGTCCCTCAGTTTATTTACACATTTCGATTTTTGGTAATTTTAAATCCAGTTTCAGTTTAAGCCGCTGCAGACCTGCAGAGCTCAGCCAGTCTTGTTATAAACCTTCAAGTCACTTCAGAATATAACTTTACATTGTTTCCACCTCTCAGTAAGCCTTTCTTTGGCCTGCTTTGGGTTCATTTTTTCAGTTTTACACAAATGTCTGGTGTTGTTTTAAAACGCCGGCTTTCTGATAGTGGTGAGTACTGGTAATGCAACCATTTTTGGGATTTAAGAAAATGAATTCCCCACAGTTCTAGGTTGCTTTTGGCAATCAGCATTGCCATTCCCAATGGTTTCAGGCTACTGTGTGGGTAGTCCAATGGTGGTTTTAGGCAGTGCCCTTCTGTGCCCATAACATCGGCAAAAATGGGTGGCAGCCTATTCTTCATGCATTTCCCTGGGCATTTTCTGGGAAGCTCTGGCCATCATGACGTTTTCCATGCCAGTACTGCACAGTTTTTGTGGTAGGGCTCGGATGCATGGGTAAAAACATCCCACATCATGAAGTTTTTAATTTACTTATCTTGTTCACATCAAGCCTGTCAAATTGAAAAGAACATTGAGGCAATATACTGTTTCTGCCAAATGACACATCGACAACATGACTATCACTATGCTTAAACTTTGCTGTGAAGTAGTCTACGCAAGCACCTTCAGCAACACACAAAGACTGCAGTTTTGGCTGTTCAACCTGTTCTAGCTTTAGCCTCCACCGTATTTATTGAACGCCCTTCTTTATAATTTTCTCTAAGAGATCCTGATTCTCTGCTATGTATTCCATTATCTTATGATGTTTCAACCAGTTCTTACATTTCTGCTGTATCTGACATTTTACCACTTTTTGTTTCCTTCCAATCTAACTGGTTTGATTTCTGATTAACTCCTATTAGGAAATTGGTATCACACTTTTTTTGTCTGGTTACTGGACCAAACTTGTTCCACTTCTTATCTACAAAGGCCTTGTTTTTCCAACATTTAACAGCTTTATTAGTTGTTTTCGGCATTAATAGTATCTTTGGGAATTCAGTGGGGGAACAGTTTCGACTTTAATCGTCATCACTCAATGAGTTCACCATTTTGTTCGGCAACCATTTACCCTCTTTGAATTTCCGCTAATTTGGGATACTCTGTTCTTGTATGTATTCAAGGTTACGTTTTTACATCCTGATTGTAACCTTTCCTCACTAGAGAATGAAGTCTGAAAATATGCTACCCACATTGCATGATCACTCTTATTGGTTTTCACTACTTCAAAATTTATTATGTTGCATCTTTCATCATTGGCCAGATAAATGTAATCGATCACCGAGTTGGAAGAAATTCAGAACCAGGTTGATTCAAGGGAGGCACCTGAATTATGTATTGAATTCATTTGACAAAATCCCCACCTGGACAGGAATCTCCCCACACTTCGCAGCTCTTCATTTTGTCGCTTCCATTTATTCCTACTTTTTCTAACTTTTTGGGTGATTTGATGTACAACTCCTCAAATGCAACATTGATCTTAACACACATACAAGTTAAAGTCACCACCCAAAATAATTGGACCTTGATCTCCTCCACTTGACCATTCGAGTAGAACACTTTCTATTTCATCTGTAACATTGTCGATACAATCCCGCGCAGGGTTAAAATAGATTTTTGTTATTAACACACTTTTCTTTCATCCCCATGCTTGTCAACCACTTCTGTTGCCAAAACTGTTTCTGACAGCTGTTTCTTTTTATAGATTATCCATCCAGGAAAATGTATAACTGTTAAAATCCCCTCATATGGCCCCCCCTTGGTACCTTTCTTTGCCTCTTTTGCATTAAGTATGAACCTATTTAGTACCGGATCCATATTCAACCATGTCTCGAGTATTAATAAGTAATCAAAGCTTGCAAATATCGGATTCATATTTACATTCAAGAAGGTATTATGGCCTCTCAAGTTCCAACTCAGGAGTTTACATTCTCTTTTTCTGAAATCCTGGTTGATGGGGAAAGAGTGGTTTGCGAGCCACCTTTTTTAAGGTGTGATCTCATCCTAGTGTTCATCGTTGCTGGGGTCAGAAATAGACTCAGGCACAACCTTGAGGCTGCCTTCCTTATTCTAGAAATGGAAATCGAGGCAGAATTGATGCAGGGCGCGTGTATCACATCAAAGTACCATACATTGTCCAACTTCGTTTTTTGTTACTATCAAACAGATTGGCTCCTTCGCCCCCTATCCTATGCAGAATATGTAGTGGCTCCCTTCTTCAGGTTCCTTGTGAGAGCTTGCACTCTCACAGGTGTAATTCATACCAACCTTCTTTTTTTGTACAGCTCTGTGAGCCTCAGTTATCTGTATAAACACCTTTTATTTGTGCTGCCTTTTCCCTCAGTCACTTCCCCTTGACCTCTTTTATAGTTCTCCTTGCGTCATTCAGGGGTCTACAACCTTTGGCTCTACGATGTTTTGGATTCTGAGCTACAATGTATCTCCTTTTTCCCATCTATGGTAATCAATGCAATCCCTCCAAAGCATTCCAATTTGTCCCTCCATCATATCTTCATCCTGTAATGGGCTACATCTGTACCAAATGAGGCATGATTTATATTCTGTGGATTGGAAAATATACCAATTTTTCACTGGTCCCCATGCATTACTCTGGGGCCTGGCAGATTATACACCAGCTTTCCGCTGGCGGATTCTCAGTGTAAAGCCAAAGTAGTGCACATTTACAGTAATCTCTTTTCCACCAATCTGGCAAATTTTGCAAATGACCACATTGTAATAAATTAGGTCCTGAGTTTCTCAAATGAGCTTGAGTCAGTGCCACTATTTTATGGCAGGAATGTCCCTTCAGTTGTGCCAGTAAATATCTCTTTTTTGGGCCAATCATAGTTTCTCATTTTGCGAATATATCATTTTTTTTAGAGGATCTTCCTTTGATTCTTTTTTTTTAAGGACATATTTCTGAGATTCTGTGATTTGCAATTCATTAATTATTATTTCTCTTTTTTTTTTTTACACAGAGCTTACAACTGCTCTATGGCCAAGAAGAGGAAACCTCATGAGCAGGGCGTTGGAGCACCTGTGAATAAGAGGAAGTCCCTGCTAATGAAGCCTCGTCACTACAGTCCGGGTGCGGAATGCGAGGAGGAGCCCGAGGACAGTACGCGGCTGCATGAATTAAGTGCAACGGAAAAAGAGTGCCACTCTGAGAGAGGTGGGGAGTACAGGTGTCTCAAATTTGCCTACAATGAATTATGTCTTTTGTAATCTAGCGTTTGCGAGCATGTGGAGATGACACCTTTGTGTCCTGTAACATTCACTCACCTCATACCCAGGGAAGTGCAAGTTCTTGTTTCACATTGAACATTCCACACACTTTGGTTGTGGTAAGTTAGGAAACTTTTTTAACTCTGAAAATTCTTTTTGGATGCACTGTACATTTGGGCAATGTACACATAGCATTACAGCTGGATAGAACTGACACTCAAGAGTTTGATGTGCATCCTTTACATATTTGTCTTATTTGTCAGATGAACAATTATTTACAGAAAGTACATTATAGCTGTTTTTTCCATAATTCTTTGACTATTTATATATTTTTGGTAGAATGCAATGTATGAAACAACATTTATTGTAACCCTTGCTACTACTGTTCAGCTGCCTGCAACGCTTTGATGGTCTGCAGTGCTTAAATTCTGCTATTTCTAAACATGCTATGTGTTACCGACAGTGTGTGTGTGCGTACACAAATGGCTTTCAAACTGAACTGACCAAACATACTACGTTTAAAAAACAGCACGATTTAAACACATAGAACCCACTTTTGACTAAGGATGGTAAAAAAGGCAGATGACAAGGAGACCAAAGTGACCCGCATGTTCATGATTGGTTCGCTTGTGTGCTAGGCAGAGGCTGTGTGTTGGCATGCACTAGCTTGATCTGCGCTCTTTGGGCTTGTTGAATCGACGAGAAAGCCTTGGTGTGGAGAGGTTCCACATGAATCCAGCACGCGCATAACTTGGAGGTTATGTGCTCTCTGACAAGTGACCAGCACAAAGAAGCATTGTCTCTGTGTCTCTCTACCTTATCCCTATCCTTAAAGAGGAGGTACTCTACCTCCCAATGAGAACCCTTTCCAATACTTGGCCCCGAAGTGACACCACCTTTATAGCACTGGGTTCAAGCACTCCCCATGAACATGGGTCATTGGGTCTCCCACTTTTAGTCTCTCTATAATGTAGGACATGTCAGTGGGGGAGAATGTGAGATTGCTGCTTTTGAGTGACTGTTTGAGTAAATGGGTCTTAGAGCTGGCTGATTTAGATGACCTAATTATGATCTGTGATATAATCTCTGATATCGTTGTCAAAGTGAAAATCAGAAAAATCTCTGGGATTATGAAGAATCAACTGCATTTCCTGGGCCCTATTGTGTATACATTTATGAACGGCATACTCATAACATGTAGATTGTCTAAGACATGGTCATGGGCAGTCATTTTCCCAATCTTTAAAAAGGATATCACACAGATCACACTTGCTATCACCTTGACAGATTCAACCCTTAAGATCATGGGTATGTTTCTATTAGCACCTCGGGTGGACGCCTCAGCCAATCAGGTTACTCGGAATGCAGGATGAACCTGACTGTATAAGTCGGCGTTCCAAGCAACCCCGGGGCTGCCAGTCCTTGCACCACCATTTTTTAGCTCTACCCCATCGTCCCTGCTTCTCTCCTTTCCCCACCGCCCTCACACTTACCTGAAGAGGTTACAGCCCAGCAGCACTGCGGTCCCGCTTCTCTCAAGTCTGACCTCTTGCTATGGAAAAGGAGGAGGGGAGCCCTTCTTCCATTTGTATGGAGGCCATGTTAGATTAGTATTTCATTGAATGAACAGGTCGCGCATTCGTCAAGACCCATTTCTTCAAAGAAACAAATGCCTATTAGCTCCCCGGGATGCAAACACGGGGTACTAATAGCCATAATGATGAGTTACCCAGGTCGCACAGGGTTGTAACATCCTGGTGCCCTCGTTAAAGGATTTGCAATATAGGGAAAGTAGGAAAAAGGAATGTCAACAGTTACTACTTCTCTTAGTGATTAATTCGCATTTTGGAAAAATATATAAAGCCCTTTCTTGTCACTCTGTGTTAGAAAAATTAACCGAACTGCAGTTCGGAATATGTCCTCTATATGATTACTTGTCCCTGTAATAAACATTACATAGGAAAAACAAACAGAAGAGTAAAAGTCAGAATGCAGGAACATAAAAGCTGCCTTAAGAACAAAACACTAAATGCTCCTTTTGTAAAACACTTTTCAGAAGCCAAACACGGACACGAAGATTTCAAATGGACTATACTGCTAATGGTAAAAGGGAACGACCATTTCACTAAAAGTAGAATTCTCCTCAAAAAAGAACAAAGGTTAATTTTTCTAACACAGAGTGACAAGAAAGGGCTCAATAAGTCCATTGAATGGCTAAAAATTTTAAAATTTTGATCTCTGAAAAAACGACGAATCCGTGAAAAATCTGTATTACAAAGAACGCAATGAAAAATTGAATTTTTTCAGGGCAGTAAATGCTTTTTATGATAGTGAATTTCAATATCAGCAGAATACTATAGGATAAAAGCCTCCCATTCAAATTGGAAACAACTTAATCCTATAAGAAGTTTTAACAACACAAAAGAAGGACAACACAGAAAATCAGGCTCTTACGGCTATTTCCTAATTTACACACCCAATATGGTGGCCGACACCGGCGTTCTTCCGGCATCAATAGGCGTCTTTCGGCTCCACTAACACGATCCTGCAGAAGGACTCAAACCTTGTGTTAAGAATAAGGAATCGGCCAAGAAAGGACACACACACGTCCACCTGCTTCGCTGAAAAGGTAAATAGTCCTACACTAACAATAAACTCCCGGACCCCGACACCCAACACTATGGCATAACTAATGTGGATTTCCCACCCTCTAGATGCCGCACAGAACGTATACTGGCACGAATTTTGAAAAATAGAAGGTTCGCTTACTCCATATTCCCAGCCACGAGGAATCAACCGACTGGCAAGGATCAGAACATAGCACCCTCCCAACCTCCTTTAAAGGTAGGCATTACATCTTTTTAGAAAAAGGCAGAACATTCTAGTTCTAATAAGCTTCTAAAACAATATGGAGCCTTATCTATATGGCTCTGTTTAGCCCCAACTAATAGAGGAAAGACAGATCTAACTACTCCCTCACTCTACCCATTGCAGGTATCAAAGGAAGAATATATACTTCCCACAAGAGAACTTGCCCAACTAATGTGGATTTTTCTCTACCCGCCAAGGGAGTTCCTACACTAGAACGGAAAGGTAATTTTTGTATCTTGTCCCGTTCCTCAACACCTTAAATTGTGTTACCAGAATACTACTAAATACTGATTCTGGTTTTCAGTTTTGTCAACAGTTACCACAACAAACATCTCTCTTTTTTAACCAAAGACTCTTCACCTAAGGAAGATCGCAGACCATTTGCTTGACCACTCTATTCTGATGTCTATGACTACTCCTGAAGAAAGTTCCAGCACTTGTTATAGAGGACTGAAACATGTTGAGTTGGCAATCTAATAGTTTAAATAGATTGCATTAAAATATTTTGAGATCTAGAAAGATCGAATACCACACGTAAACTAAGGACTCATAGCAAAGGTTAAATGCAAACGGCTATATTAACATACGCTTCTAATTTTTTAGAACTATTATGTCTGAAAGTTTTTGTCAATGTCTCAATTGTGTATACATTTTAGAGTGTCTGAAAATGAATTTTATGTGTATTAATATATGTATTATGTCTATCTTAAAAATTACTTCATATTAAAGTTTATATATTTTTCCAAAATGCGAATTAATCACTAAGAGAAGTAGTAACTGTTGACATTCCTTTTTCCTACCTTCCCTATATTGCAAATTCTCAATTCTTCCCATACTTAAGGTAGGAATCCACGCGAGTGGACCTTTGGGATCTCCCCCCTGTTTCCTCACGCCCTCGTTAAAGGCCCAAGCAAAGCCTTGGCCCAGGTAATTTGTCATTATGGCCATAATAGTAAAGTTTGAAGATCCGTGCCAGAAATTGAATATGCAAGCCGATATCCATCATGGACTTCAGAAACACATAGGCACTGTGGAGCTGTGTTCGAATCTCCGCTTCCTCATTGAGGAATACGCTAGAGAATATAAGTGCACGCTTAGTATTTATGGACCTGAGTATGGCCTTTGATCTTGTCGCTATATTCCAATTATTATTATTATTATTATTATTATCATTATTATTTTTAAAATTATCATTATCATTATTTGCTCTATGCAAAAATTGACTAATAATCATATTCTCCATGCAACCCAAGATGTGCTAATCATTGCAGGCTGCCCGGTTGCATTATTATTCTATGCAGACAATCTAGTGGAGATAGGTTGCACGGCACTGGTACTGCAACAGTAATTCACATCAAAAATTGGGGGTTGTTGAAATGGTATTCCTCCCTTTACAGAAATACACTTTTGACACATTTATTCTGTTGCATATTTCACCACTTTTTTTCTGCAAAAATGCAGATGTGAAGTTGGGGTATGATATATAGAAAGAAGGCGTGGGGCTGGAGGCGGGTTGCGGGGGTCACCCCCGTATTTTGCCGTATAAAATCAACACATTTCTTTTTGCAAAAGTATTACGGCAAAAGAAAATTGGTAACACATCATAGATCGATTGAAATTAATGATTACTTAGGACTTAGGTTTTCAAGCTGAGGGAACTGGAAAACCCAGTGTGTAAAGTGGTGGTGGGTGCCATCGAATCAACTGAGGCAATTTAAAATCTGTGTAAGAGCTATGCAGAATCCAATCCACTTGTGGTTCTGAATGTTTACGCCTCATAGTCCCTAAGATATAAGCTCATGGTTTCTAAATCAAATGCCAATGAACGGCCATATATTGAGCTTGGCATCACACAAGTCACACAAGTAGTTAGACTAGCTCCAATAACGGTATTAGTATCTATGTGGTGTCACAGCTCAGCACTGAGAGCGTTTTGAAGAGAAAGGTGGGAGAACAGATTCCTTGGTTTGTGCACATTTGTAAAGAAAAGGATGGCTTGGTATTCTCAGTCCTTATTGACATCGGGCATAATATTGACAATCTGAAAATGAAGCTCTTCTTGAGGCCTTTTTTAGCAATTTGATCAATTGATACTTTTGATGATGCCAGGGACTCATCTTCCCTCAGGTTGAACCTTCTTCTCGTAACCAGCTCAAGGTGTGAACCTTACCTGAAATGTGTCAAGACATCTTCCACCAGAAGGGTGGTTACAGTGGCTAGGCTCATCCAGTTGTAGATTAACGGTGTGCTCTTGCCATGGTCATATTCTGGCACAGAGCTGGTTTTGGCTCATGTGATTAAAGTGTCATTGAAACCCCTATGCATCGGGCCCTAGTTTGCTGAAGGT